>NW_020631041.1:16659281-16661685 GCF_003573695.1 Papaver somniferum
AAAAAACCAAATTTTACTTGCTCCCATTTTAACAACCAAATTTTTTCTTCTTTAACCCATTAAAACCAAACTTGCTCCCAAAATTTTAAAAAACCAAAAAATGTCTCCCACCAAAACCAAATTTTTCCCAAAAATCCAAACCCATTAAAACCAAATAGTGGGCTTTGTGTCTTTTCAAAATGGGACAACCTAATGCTCTCCATGAATACATGTATCCCACAATAAAAATTCCATCATCATGTATTGTCTTACCTCAAACCAATGACCTTTTTGAAATAAATGCAAGCATGATACAAATACTTCCTATATTTCGAGGGCTCGATTCTGAGAACCCCTATACTCATGTAAAAGAGTTTGAACAAATTTGCTGTACTATGCAGCCTGATCATATGTCCGAAGACTCTCTGAAATTGCGTTTGTTTACATTTTCTTTAAAGGAAAGGGCCAAAACATGGTTTTACGGTTTGAGACCACAATCAATCAACACTTGGGACCACCTCACAGATCTATTTTTCAAAAAATTCTTTCCACATCATAGGACCATCGCTATTCGTCAAGGTATCAATTGTTTTGTCCAATTGGATGAGGAAACTGTTTTTCACTATTTTGAACGTTTTAATGATTTGTTGAGCGAATGTCCGCACCATGGATTTGAGAAGTGGAGACTTGTCGTCATCCTCTATGAGGGACTAGACTTTAAATCTCGAACCATGGTTGAGTCTATGTGTAATGGTGAGTTTATTGATAAATCTGTGGATGATGCATGGAATTTTTTAGCCGAGATTGCAGAGAAAACCCATCAATGGGAATCCGTTAGGGAAACAGGAACAACACCACATGATATGAGTCACCCCGATGAATTAGAGTTTTATTCTTGTAATAGCTCCGACCTTAGGATTGAAAATTATCCTAGATTGCAAAATCCCTATCATGATGATGATGATGATTATGATGTTATGTTAGAAGAACATGTCTATACTGAAAATGTTATGGAACCTTTGGGTTCAAATACATTAGGCTTCTCTGCCCCGACCTTAATGCATGATATTTCTTCTAGTATTCCATGTGATGTTTCCCCTGATTTGCCGATACACGAGAATAAATCTGTTGATGATGTTGATGATTCTGATTGTGATCTTGCCAATTTGATTGATGATTGTGAGCATGATGTGACATGTGTAGATGAGTTAGGAGATTTTGATTTGATTGATAATGATATGCCTATTCTTCTACCTAAGTCACAATCTGATGGCCTTCCACCCAACCTAGATTTGGTTTGTACCCATATTGTCAAACCGACTTTTCTGAGAGTCCCTAATCTAGGTTTGGAACTGTGTGCTTCCCAAGTCCTCTTGGACTATTTTGCTTCTAAGTATAATACATTTGAGGAACCACAGTTGGAATTAGCATGTTTGCCCGTCCCTAGCAAAGTTCATTTCGAGCTAGACCTTTTGCATGATGAACCCCCGAAACTGCGCGATTTTGTTTTCAAAATTATATCTTCTGTAAAATCCAGGTTTGGGGGTAGCTCATTTTGTTTCACAGCTTCACTTGCATGCCTATCATATTATTATTGTGTGAAGCTGTTGAAACCTCTACACTTCGTCTTTTGGGTTGATCCTCAACTCTTTAGATTGTTAGTGTATGGTGAATTTTTTTGTATATAATCCAGTAGCTAAAATTTCTTAAAAACCCTTTTGTTCCTTTTGTATATATTTTGCTAATCCAATATGATCTCGGCTGAAATATGTTGGATTTTTGCCTTGAATAACGGAGTTTTAATTCTGCTTTCGCCGAAATCGGGTATTCTCTCTCCTTTTACTCTACTCAGCATGTCCCTTTCCATATGTTGCATTTTAATTCCTTCCATATTTTGAAACATTGAGGACAATGTTTAGTTTAGGTTTGGGGGTATAGAGTAGATACCACGATAATATGCCATAATTGAAAACGAACTCCTTCTTCTTTTTGAAAAAATTGAAAAATTCCAAAAAAATTGAAAAATCAAAATTCAAAAAAATTAAAAAAAAAATTGAAAAATCATAAAAAATGGAGCTCATTTACCTTGAAATGTTGACTCTTGTGCAAATATGTATTTTTATTAGGAGTCTTAGTCTAGATATTTAGGCACCCTGATTCTAGCACAATTCACATAGTGATAAGAAATTTGCACGCGCACGATCTACCAATACATGTATGGCCTCGATCTTCAAGGTGTTTGATAGGAAGTTACGATTGCCAATCACTTTAGAATACTGAACGAAACTTGACTAGCTTGTTCTTTGGTTGGTTGGGATAGAAGGTGGAGGTTACATTAAGAAAGACAACCATCGAATTTAACTGGGTGCATCAAAAAGGGCTACCTCTTGCAAAGTGTCATGTAATATTTTGTTTCTTTTTGTAT
>NW_020631042.1:0-700 GCF_003573695.1 Papaver somniferum
AATCTTTTGTTTCTTTTTGTCATGTATCAAAAGTGTTTCCTTATCCAAAAAAAAAAAAAAAAAAAAAAAAAAAAAAAAAAAAAAAAAAAAAAAAAAAAAAAAAAAAAAAAAAAAAAAAAAAAAAAAACGATGTATATATTCAGAAAAAAAAAATATATATATATATATCAGAAAAATACCAAAAAAATCAAGTATTTATCAATTCCATCATCTCTTGTTCAAAAAAATAAAAAGAGAATAATCAATGTAAATAAGAGTCATGTAAATAGTCATCTTTTGTTGTTTCGTTGTAATAAGCAAGGAGGGTGTATGCCATTGATGTACAACGCGAGTAATTGTGAAATACCTCCAACTCATTCACAATTCTCGTAAAGTCCGGACAGCTAGCTAGATTTCGACCTCAGTTCTTAGCCTGAGAAACTATCTCTTGGTGATTAGTAGTCATGACTTCAGATCTTTCTTTACACATGTGTAGATACACTTTACACTCTTATCACATGTCCTTATTTGTTATCAGTGCTAGGATTGTGCCTTCGATAGCTAGATTGACATCTCCATTTTGCTGTGAGCTTAACTGTTTTGCACATGTCACGTTTGATGGAATATGAGCTTATATTTTGTCCTTAGGTTTTGTAGGCACACCTCTGGTAAACCTTCACGAGACTTCAACTCGTCCACTAGGGACACTTAGTGGTTTAAA
>NW_020631043.1:0-438 GCF_003573695.1 Papaver somniferum
TTCCGTCTTAAGATATAAAATCAAGGTGAACAGGAACCAATTGATAATCCGGTCTTATATTCCCGAAGAACATCCTAGATTAATCAATCACCTCTCAACAATCCTTCTTGACTACACAAGAGGTTTGTCGAGGAATCACAAACACTGAGACGAAGATGTTTGTGACTTCTTTATCTTGCCTATCGGAGAACTCTCACGATCTCAAGACAATCAATAGATTGTACTCGTAAGATAGAAGATGCAAGATCAGATCACACAACTACGATAAAAGCAGTATCGGTCTGCCTTCACAATCTCAATGAAGTCTTTAAGTCGTTAACCTGGTTTTAGAGAAGAAAACCAAAGGTTAAAGGAGAATCGACTCTAACGAGCGCACTAGTATCACACAGACGTGTGGGGATTAGTTTTGCACAATGCTAGATGTCTCCTTTATATAGC
>NW_020631044.1:0-201 GCF_003573695.1 Papaver somniferum
AATATCTAAAGAGTCTATTCATAAAAGCACAGAGCTCAGGTGTTAGAAATAACATGATAGTTTCACCATATCTCGTTGAGTCGGTTTCACTTCTGTTTTTATTTTCTTTTGTTTTTAAACTATGTTACTCTAAGTGATTAGGTGGGGCTCACGATTCAAGTTGTTACCAATGCTAGGGTGAATTAGAGTGATTGAGATACC
>NW_020631044.1:212-335 GCF_003573695.1 Papaver somniferum
TGGGGTAAGCAAGATCGTTCTAGGTTTTTAGCCGAGGTTAAGCATTTCTTTTGGGATGATCCTTATCTGTTTAAGTATTGTCCGGACCAGATTATTAGGAGATGTGTATCTGAGAGTGACCAA
>NW_020631044.1:346-643 GCF_003573695.1 Papaver somniferum
GTATCTGAGAGTGACCAGTCTAGTATTATCTCCTTTTGTCATGAACATGCATGTGGGGGTCATTTTAGTGCTAAGAAGACTGCTGCTAAGATTTTGCAGTGTGGATTTTACTGGCCTTCGTTGTTTAAAGATTCCCATAGTCATTGTGTTTCTTGTGAGCGTTGCCAGAAGTTAGGAACCATTTCCCGTAGAAATATGATTCCTATGAACCCTATTTTAGTGATTGAGGTCTTTTATGTGTGGGGCATTGATTTTATGGGTCCATTTCCTATTTCGTTTGGTTATCTTTACATACTT
>NW_020631044.1:843-1000 GCF_003573695.1 Papaver somniferum
ATTTAAGTCTAATTAATATCCTTCACAAGTCTGAGAATCGAACCACTTTTACCACTATCTACAAATCACATCAATTTTTGGCGCCGCCGACGCGGAATTGTTTTTAGGGTTTTAGATTTATTTATTTTTTTATTTTATTTTTTTATATTTTTTTTTT
>NW_020631045.1:0-228 GCF_003573695.1 Papaver somniferum
GGCAAGGTGGTTGGCATGACATGCCTTGGCGCGGTTTAGCGTGGCCAAAACTAGGGTTTTGGGCCAAAGGTTACCATGCGTTGTCTGGCGACCTTGGACGACTAGGATTTGCATATAGGATTGAAGGGTGGTCGTTGATCGTCGCACGCCTTCGTTTTGGTAGACGCATAGGGAATGTCGGCATGGTATTGTGCGGCAAGGTGGTTGGCATGCCATTGGCACATGTGG
>NW_020631045.1:414-1000 GCF_003573695.1 Papaver somniferum
TTGATCGTCTCACGCCTTCGTTTTGGTAGCTGCATAGGGAAGGCCGACATGGTATGGCGCGGCAAGGTGGTTGGCATGCCATTGGCACATGTGGCATGACATGCCTTGGCGCGGTTTGGCGTGGCCAAAACTAGGGTTTTGGGCGAAAGGTTACCATGCTTGTCTGACGACCTTGGACGGCTAGGATTTGCATCTAGGATTGAAGGGTGGTCGTTGATCGTCGCACGCCTTCATTTTGGTAGCCGCATAGCGAAGGCCGGCATGGTATGACGCGACAATGTGGTTGGCATGGCATTGGCACATGTGGCATGGCATGCCTTGGCGCGGTTTGACGTGGCTAAAACTAGGGTTTTGGGACAAGAGTTACCATGTGTTGTTTGGCGACCTTGGACGGCTAGGATTTGCATCCAGGATGGAAGGGTGGTCGTTGATCGTCGCACGCTTTCGTTTTGGTAGCGGCATGGGAATGGACAGCATGGTGGGGCCAAGGGTTTGGCATGCCATTGGCGCATGGTGCGGATAGCATGGTTGGCATGCCTTGGCGTGGTAGACGTGGCTGGCATGGTTTGCCATTGGCACAGTGGTG
>NW_020631046.1:0-128 GCF_003573695.1 Papaver somniferum
CCCAAGTGTCGAACACCCTAGACCTCAAACAAACAGCCCCTACCCTAACCCATATCGACCTCTCCTCCCTCACCTCCCTCTGCAGAACCACCTTCTTCACCTGCCGCACCACCATCATCACCATCACC
>NW_020631046.1:328-656 GCF_003573695.1 Papaver somniferum
ATGCCTGGAATAGCCGGCGTCCAGGACTTTCATGTACTGTTAATGTTTTTTTCTCTTCAATTTTGTGCTGTTTCATGCACTGTTCATGTTCTGTTAAGGTTTAATTTCAGTTGTTTTACTCTTAATATCCTGTTTTGATGTTCATGTTTGTTGTGCATGTTCCTATGATGTTTGTGATGTTTGTTCCTTCATTGTTCAACTGTGTTTCAATTCATTGTCAAGAAGTGATGGAATGTTAGGCTAGAAGCTTTGAAGCATTGATTTGATTGTGCAATGGGAGAAATTAGTGCTCATAGCAAGCTAATTCTCTTTCCCATTCCATTTGTAT
>NW_020631046.1:707-1000 GCF_003573695.1 Papaver somniferum
CTGCTGCTGCTGCAACTGAGCTTGGCTCAGCTAAGACCACAGTTCAGTTGAAAGACCACAGGCCCAGCTCAAACCAAAGCCCAAACCATTCAACTGTGGGTTTAACTCAAAAGCCTAACTCAAAAGACTAAGGCCAGTTCATTCTTAGGAACAAGGCCAAAGCCAACTTCAATCACAAGCCCATTTACACTTCAAAGACCAACTGAGCCCAAGCTCAGTTCATTTCATTGTTAAAAACAAACCCATTAGACCTAATTTACTCAAAGGATAATCAAAGCCCAACAATAGCAATT
>NW_020631047.1:0-401 GCF_003573695.1 Papaver somniferum
CCTATCTTCTTGGTATTGCTTCGGTATTTCCTATTCGTCTTCCGTATGTAATTACTATTCTTTCCCTCGTGACTCTTTCGCGTCCCACCTCTATCACAAATAATTTCAAATCGAGTGTCACTAACATGATTATTTTGAACTACCACGCACATGTTAGCTTTTGCCTTGTTCATAAGCCATTCCTTTGCCTCCTTCTTACTTCCAAATGTCTGAACGTGCATAAAACAAAACAAATTTAATAAGCATAACCATTTAACATATAAATTTAGCAAAAAAAAAAGTAGTTATGAGTATACCAAATCGTTTGCATAGTATAGGGAAGTGTCGGGCCTCAAATAGAAGTCATCAACAAACTCTTCAACGGCCTGCATATGAAAGCAACAAATTATTATACAATAATC
>NW_020631047.1:496-894 GCF_003573695.1 Papaver somniferum
AAATCGAGTATTTGAGTTTCTTAACACAATACCTGTGTTTTACATGCATCGTTAGCTTCAATATCATGCGATTCTCCATTTTCTTCCATGAAAGGGTCGTCTAGGTTTTCCTCTCCACAAAAGTTTGGATCATTCAACATATACCCCAAATCGTCTTCTCTAAACGGTCGTGAACCCTCAACATTTTGTTCTTCGTCATGATTCTCACCTTCTTCTTCATATCCATCCATTTTTGTAGTGAAAAAAATGGTTTTTCCCTTTTTTCCTTCAACCTCTTCTCTATAACTCTAATAACTCACAAATGCAAAAGAAATGAAAAAATGAAACAAAAATCATTCTAATACTGCACCGACCAAAATCTGAAGTCTGGGAAATATTTTGGCTTCCGATTGAAATCG
>NW_020631048.1:0-416 GCF_003573695.1 Papaver somniferum
GAGGGGAATTATCCGTTTTTCAATAGTAACTATTTTCTAGAGATGCACATGGGTCTGTCAATTTGGGTTTCACCTAAAACCACCTATCATCCTGTTAATAGCTCGGTTCTAAAATTTAAAACCTGTTAGAGAAAAAGAATTGATGGACATGGCAGAGAAATTAGGTGAAGCTAGAAAAGAAATCAAGGTATGGGAAAGGCACCAGAAGAAGCAGAGAAGACATGGGTCGATGCTAATTGAGGAGATTTGTCACATCAAGGTAAGAAAAAAACCCAAACCCTAATTTCAGTTAATTTGGGGATTTTCGAGTAAACTCTAATTACTGTTAGGGAGAAGCATGGAGGAGCATTATAGAAGATATGGGTCTGATTTGTACTGTCAAATTAGGTAGAAATAATTTACCTAATTTCTGTTTG
>NW_020631048.1:427-886 GCF_003573695.1 Papaver somniferum
ATCTCTGGACTAGCCAGTGTATCCCCATGAGGGCTGGACTAGCCAGTTCCTCTTGGGTAGATTTTTCTTCCCTGTTTTGTATTTGTAGATTTAATTTTAATTTTCAATTTTAATTCCAAATTCAGTTTTAGTTTATCTTGTTTCAATTCAGTTTGTTTTATGTTTTAATTCACATTTCATTCTAGTTCACATGTTAGTTTGTAGTTCTCTGTTTAGTAAATGTTTTTTTTGTTGTTGTTTTGTGAGCTCACATGTGTATGTGTATAGCTAGGCTGAGATGATGCCTTAAGTCACTGTTAGTGGTGGAATGTTAGGTTATAATTCTTGTAAACAGAATTGATTGAGAAATGGAGGAAATTAGTGCTCAACTGTGCTTGTGATTGATTGTGCTGTCAAAAGACAGTCAATGCTAGGAGTAAACAGTTGAGCAAGCTTTTTATCTTTCCATTCCATTTATGT
>NW_020631049.1:0-113 GCF_003573695.1 Papaver somniferum
CACCGTAATTTTGTAAGCCTAAACAATTGATACCATACAAAAGCAAGATAACAATTGTTTTTCTTAACCGGAACCAATTGAATCACACACACATCAATTGTACCGAAATTTTG
>NW_020631049.1:313-452 GCF_003573695.1 Papaver somniferum
ATAATTTTGTTCATATTTTGAAACATTGAGGACAATGTTTAGTTTAGGTTTGGGGGTGAAAAGTAGATACTTTGATAATATGCCATAATTGAAAACAGAACTCCCTCTTTTTGAAAAAATTCCAAAAAAATTAAAAAAA
>NW_020631049.1:652-1000 GCF_003573695.1 Papaver somniferum
ATCTCTGGACTAGCCAGTGTATCCCCATGAGGGCTGGACTAGCCAGTTCCTCTTGGGTAGATTTTTCTTCCCTGTTTTGTATTTGTAGATTTAATTTTAATTTTCAATTTTAATTCCAAATTCAGTTTTAGTTTATCTTGTTTCAATTCAGTTTGTTTTATGTTTTAATTCACATTTCATTCTAGTTCACATGTTAGTTTGTAGTTCTCTGTTTAGTAAATGTTTTTTTTGTTGCTGTTTTGTGAGCTCACATGTGTATGTGTATAGCTAGGCTGAGATGATGCCTTAAGTCACTGTTAGTGGTGGAATGTTAGGTTATAATTCTTGTAAATAGAATTGATTGAGAAA
>NW_020631050.1:0-475 GCF_003573695.1 Papaver somniferum
GGGCATACACTAGAAAAACAAAATCAAAAAGAAAAGCCCTAAAAAGGAAGGGATGTTCTATGCAAACACAAACAAGGCTGACTCCACCACAGCAAACCTACTGATTTCTAGCAAACAAAAAGCATGATGGGTCCACTTAGATTGTTTATAGACCAACTTTTAATCCTTCAAACGGGAATTCGTTACAATTTAAGCAAACCCCTCTGGAATCAATACGAGTTAAAGTAAGTTGAATAGAGGCGAGGGAACCTCGGTGGATCTTTGATACCCAAGGCCTCATCGGTATTACAACGCGGCGCAGTCACGCATTCAACTTACAGAAACCTTCAAGAACTTCGAAGTATGCTTAAAAGAGTAACCAATATTTTTCGAATAACTTTCCTGTTAATCTCGTTACTCTATCGGTCTCGTTCTAGTCAAAATTTTAGGCTTAGGTTCGCGTTTGGTGTTGTTTTCCTAAGGCGGGCAAGAAGAG
>NW_020631050.1:486-1000 GCF_003573695.1 Papaver somniferum
CTATCGGTCTCGTTCTAGTCAAAATTTTAGGCTTAGGTTCGCGTTTGGTGTCGTTTTCCTAAGGCGGGCAAGAAGAGAACGGTGATGAAATCCGAACCCTTATCTTGTATGGCAAGTCCTTTCCCTTTACTAGGAAATTAAAGCAGCCGTTTTCAAGTCCTCAACATATATGCATACGAAGGAAGACAGTAACTCGCTGACAGGGGATTCACGAGTGTTTTGACAAACTTACCGCCCGTACCAGACGGGGGATGAACCTTTGTAGTCGACTCGTGCCACGACTCCTATGACATGTACGAACCCGATGGGTCGAGGTGATATTGTAATCACCGTCCTTCTCTACAAGCAGTTTATATTTAAACTAACCTTCCGTAGGGTTTAAAAAAACATAATGTCCCAAAATTTAAAGTCCAAAGTCCAAAATATATATATATATATATATATATATATATATATATAAAGTGCAAAAGAAAAAGAAAAAGAAAGTCTGAAAAAAAATAAAAAACTACAAAAA
>NW_020631051.1:0-295 GCF_003573695.1 Papaver somniferum
AGAGAACAATTTTTCATCAGTAAAGCTATCCCTTATAGGAAGGGAATCACTAGGGGAACTAACAACGAGCCTAGACAAGTGGTCTGCTACTACATTTTCTGCACCCTTTTTGTCTCTAATGTCTGGGGAAAATACCTGTAACAATAGGATCCATATAATCAATATAGGTTTGGTGTCCTTCTTAGATAAAAGGTATTTCAAAGCAGCATGATCTGTACAGATTATGATCTTAGAACCTAATAGGTAGGACCTAAACTTATCCAAGGAAAACACGATGGCTAAAAGTTCTTTCTCG
>NW_020631051.1:380-1000 GCF_003573695.1 Papaver somniferum
TGGGCATCATTCAGAGTTTTTCTAGCATAATAAATCACATGAAGTAATTTGTTTTCTCGTTGTCCTAAAACGACGCCTATAGCATAATCTGAAGAATCACACATAATATCAAAGGGTAGGTTCCAGTCAGGTGCCTGGACTACTGGGGCAGTAGTGAGTAAAGTTTTAAGCTTCTCAAAAGCCTCTAAACAAGCATCATCAAAGACAAACTTAACATCTTTTGCAAGCAAATTGCAAAGAGGTCTAGAAATCAAGCTAAAATCCTTAATGAATCGACGGTAAAAACCTGCATGCCCTAGGAATGACCTAATATCTTTTACGGTTTTTGGGACCTGTAAAGTCTTAATAAGGTCAACTTTGGCTTTGTCTACCTCTATACCCTTTGAAGAGACGATGTGCCCTAACACAATTCCTGATTTAACCATGAAATGGCATTTTTCCCAATTAAGCACTAAATTTTTTTCCTTACACCTAGTCAACACTAATGTCAAATGATGCAAGCACTCATCGAAAGATGAACCAAACACTGAAAAATCATCCATAAAGACCTCTAAGAACCGTTCTACCATATCAGAAAATATGCTCATCATACAACGCTGAAAAGTTGCAGGGGCATTACA
>NW_020631052.1:0-627 GCF_003573695.1 Papaver somniferum
GGTTCCTCCGGGGTATTTCTGAGGTGCTTCCGGTACTCTATCAACGGAGGTCCAAACGCCGCATTTTCAGCCAATTTCGCCGCAAAACCTTATTCTTCTAAAAAAACCTACAAATAAATAAAATAACCAAATAAGTATAGAATCGAGCACTAACACTATATACAATTGAGATATATTAGACACATAAATGCGTCTATCAACGTCTTAGCGATGAAAAGGTCGATGGACTCAACTTTCGTCGAAGAAATAAGGTGGTTCCGCTGATGTGTTTTCAAAGTTTTTGTAGTAATATGATTCGTTCAAGACTTGTGAAAGCGGATTTTTAGATTATTTTTGATAAATAAAAATAGCGAACTAAATTAAAAAGATGTTATGAAAATTATGGAGAGAATGGAGCTAGGATTCTACTATTGCTTGATATTAGTGATTTAATAAAACAATAATTATGCAACTCAACATTCAAATTGATTCTAATAGTATTGCCTAGACATGCAGATTTCCAAAAGAATAGATGTTAATCCAAGCATAGAATATCAAAACCCTAAAGCAAGCATATTCTATCAAGAGAAAATACACCTAACTAATCAAAATCATATAAACAATTTTTAGTTCAATGCAAAAATCATA
>NW_020631052.1:638-1000 GCF_003573695.1 Papaver somniferum
CACCTAACTAATCAAAATCATATAAACAATTTTTAGTTCAATGCAAAAATCATAATAAAGTTGTAATTAATAGAAATATATCACTTTTACCGAAACAACGGCTTCCTCCATAGCCCCAAGGATTGGGTTTATCTCATCATGATGTTGGAAACACGCTCAAAAGTTGATTTCATTGCTCAAAGTAGGTGTACAAATGATGAAATGGAGAAAATGATGAAAATCGGGTGTTTGCAACGTTTATAATTGTTGCAAAACACTGTTAGAAAGAACGATAAAAAAGAACTGCTGTTGTTGTATCTCTGCGACTCTCATGTGGCTGTCGTTATCACTGTTGATAAACGACTGCCTTTGGTGGTCTTTTG
>NW_020631053.1:0-390 GCF_003573695.1 Papaver somniferum
ACAGGGGCAGTGCTGCTAAGGGGAAGGAATGAGAATGGGTTGTATGTTTTCGATAGCGTAGGTGACTTTCATTCATCCAAAATACCTCAGTCTTTTCTCTCAGCCAGTTTACCTGTTTGGCACCAGCGCATGGGTCACCCCATGCTTGGAACTGTTTCAAAAATAATTAGGAATTTCTCTCTTCCTGTTTTGCATAAGAAGTTTGATTTTTCTCACTCTTGTCATGTTAGCAAGAGTAGAAAACTTCCCTTTTCTCTCAGTACTACTATCTTTGATACTCCTTTAAGTTTGATTGTTTCTGATATTTGGGTTTCTCCACAACTATCAAGGAATGGTTTTCGTTATTACCTGTTGTTAATGGATGTTTTCTCTCATTACACATGGGTATTT
>NW_020631053.1:590-1000 GCF_003573695.1 Papaver somniferum
GGGGACATTGGAGCAATAATTCATTGAATCTCTCCAGGTATCTAGCTAAGGTCTCACCCTCTAATTGCACAAAGCTATTTAGACTTTGACGAATTGTCGCAGTCTTGTGATTTGGGAAAAATTTTTTGAAAAACTCTTTTATGAGGTCATCCCATGTCATGATGGATTTAGGATGTAAAGCATAAAGCCAGGCCTTTGCCTTATCCTTCAGGGAGAAAGGAAAAAGCCTTAACTTTAGGGTTTCGTCGGACATTTGAGTGAAACGCAGAGTTCCACAAATTTCCTCGAATTCTCTCACGTGGTGGTACGGGTTTTCATTCTCAACACCTCTAAAAATAGGAAGCATCTGTATTGTGCTTGATTTCAGCTCATAATGGCCATTAGCCTCGGGTAGCACAATACAAGAAGGT
>NW_020631054.1:0-2085 GCF_003573695.1 Papaver somniferum
TAATTGTCATCATGTTATAATGACACCCTCAGAAAATCAAGGTTTGTGTGTTTTGATCCGATTTCTCTTTGTCAATAGATTTCGGTTATTCAATTTTATGAAACTGTGGAAGTGTATGTTGGAGAAGTTCACTTACTGTGATTATTGTTTAACCAAATAAATTTCTGATTTGGGCAGAGACATATATTTTGGGATCTGTTACAAGGGATTTTCTTAGATCCAAAATATTAATTCCTATAGTTGGGTTTTGTTTGCAGCTTAAGGCTAGAGGGGAGTAGCTGCAGTTTTGCAAACTTGCACAATTTTTTTAGCATAACATCGTGATTTTATTGTTGCACCCTTTGTTAATGTCACAAGGAATGTTAATTTTTCGAACATTATCTCTTTTTATGGATGTGCAATGTGATACCATTCTACCAATTGATACTTACATAAGTCAAATTCCACGGAGAAAGTTTAATAAGTAGATTTATGCAGCATGATAGGTTTAACAAGTAGATAGGTAACAATGAGAACGTGTGATGCTAAAAATGAGAAATGCAATTTTCGAGTGCTTGTTGTCACTAAGGAGCTCAAGGTGCTTGCAGAAATGATTGTTAGAACCTTAGTTCCTTTATCTCAAAGTTTGTAGAATTTGTTGTTAACAAAGTCCTTTCCTTTATTGTTTTATTTGATGAATAGCTCAATTATTTCAGGTTCGTAAATTCCAAATTCAAGCATTAACCCTTGTTGATACTGGATTAAGTTAGCTACTGGTTGGAGGCCATGTGCGTTTTAGGAGGAAATAAATTCTTTTTATTTTTCTCTTTTTGGCATGAGGTAAGAGCATGGACTTAACCCCACTAGTAAGAAATTTAGCTAGGTCATATTAGGTTATATTGTGTAGTTATGTTTAACATACCGCTTTCTCTACGAGCGTATTCGTAGTTTGTTACACATTAATTAATACTGGATCTTCCAATGTTTATGTATAGTGACTCTAACTCTCTACTGATTCTCGATGCAGGCACGGTGGGGGCATGAGTACATCTAAAGCCGATCTAGAGAGTGACAGTACTGTAGTGTGTAGCTTTCTAGGTACGTATACTTTACTTCTTTCATAACGATGAACTCAACAATTTTCAGTGGTATTCTGATCCTTGGGTCAGGTTTCTTGTTTTGTAATTGATGAATCTCCAAATTACAAGTGTTTATAGTTACACCTACTGCATACATTACTCTTATTTGTATATTACCTTGAGTTGATGTAGTCTCCTTGGAAAAGTTCCGCGACAATGTCTTATGAGATATGTTCATATTGTTGTTTTGAGTTTCCTTTCCAGGGATATGATATTTATGAAATTACAGGATTGTATCTTTGGATTCCATGAGTTTAACATTAATCTATGTGTACTAATTTTGGGGTGGTAACAGGCAAGAGGGTTAAAGAAGCATTTGAAAGAGGCTCAATGCGCTCAAGCATTAGATGCTTGTCTAGATTGGTGGTACCTTTGTAAGAATCAGTAGTCCCTTTCTTGTGTATTGATATGTTCAATTTTGATGTTTATTTGGATTTTGGTTGTAATGGAATATTTTTATCTTCGTAGGCTCCATTCAGTTTGTCTCAGTTCCCTGTTTTCGGTTCTGTCCTGTTTTAGAGTCCTACAGTAAAAGAAGGTTTGTTCTTCATCAGTATTTGATGTTTTATCTCTGCATTTATGGTATTATTGATTTCATGTTGAATAAGCACTAAGATAATCCGTCGCTTAACCAGGTTGCATTCATCAGAAGTTCTGCATCTGGTTCTAAGGTGATGGCCTCTGCATCTCAATTGGTTAAGTTATGTTATAGCTTTACCTTGGAATTATTTTAAGTTTTTTTATATTTTTTGAGCCTTCTCATTTGGTATGTGACTGTGTAGCATCCTGTCTCTATGGAACTTGGTGGTAAAATTCCAATTGTAGGTTTTTGAAGTTACAGATCTTGATAAAGGTTAGTTTCAATCGCCTAGAAGCCTTTTTCGTATCGAATTTCCCTTACTGTAAAGAAGTATACACAGTAATTTTATTGTGTATCTTAACTTTCAATAAGTCCTTTGTCAATTCT
>NW_020631055.1:0-170 GCF_003573695.1 Papaver somniferum
CCTAAAGCCCAACTGGGCTTTGCAACTAAAAGGGGACTAAAAGCCTATATTTGGGCTTCCCTCCAAAAACCAAGTAAGCCTAACCCATGAGTTAACCCACTTGGGCCTCATTTAAATTCAAATTCGGGCTTGTAATAATTAATTTAATTATTTATTTGGGATTGTAATAA
>NW_020631055.1:370-1342 GCF_003573695.1 Papaver somniferum
TGTAAAGAGTCATTTTGTTGTTTCATTGTAATAAGCAAGGAGGGTGTATGCCATTGATGTACAACGCGAGTAATTGTGAAATACCTCCAACTCATTCACAATTCTCGTAAAGTCCGGACAGTTAGCTAGATTTCGACCTCAGTTCTTAGCCTGAGAAACTATCTCTTGGTGATTAGTAGTCATAACTTCAGATCTTTCTTTACACATGTGTAGATACACTTTACACTCTTATCACATTTCTTTTTTTGTTATCAGTGCTAGGATTGTGCCTTCGATAGCTAGATTGACATCTCCATTTTGCTGTGAGCTTAAACTGTTTTGCACATGTCACATTTGATGGAATCTGAGCTTATATTTTGACCTAGAACTTTGTAGGTACGTTCTAAGCAAACCTTCACGAGACTTCAACTCGTCCACTAGGGACACTTAGTGGTTTAAAAGGCTTAGTGCATACGCTAAATGCATTCGAGAGACCAGCGACAGTGGTATAGTTAGGATTTCCTTAGTTTTGTTTTACTTGAGGACAAGTAAAATTCAGGTTTGGGGGTATTTGATGAGTGCCAAATATTGTATATATTTATCCCTTTTTGTTGGCATTTTACTCATCTTTTGTGCATTAATTCTACATTTTATCCCATATTCTGTATTTTCATTGTTTTCAAGAATAAATATTTTTCTTACTTAATTTTGCATTTTTAGGTAATAAATAAAGTTTGGATGAATAGCAGAGCGGAAAAGAGCAGAAAAGTAGTGAAAATCCGGGAAGAATTACGCAAGGAAGCCGCAAAGAATGGAGCGCACGTCCAAAAAGCTAGGAATGGGCTCAAGAAGGAAGAATTGTTCTTGAAGAAGATATGGGATTGGCATACCCAAGGCCCAAAACCCTTACCCAAACCCATTTTCTATATCCATACCCGCCTCCATTCTCAGCCGTTAGATCGGATCCAACTCATCATCCTGCGGTCGCTCATT
>NW_020631055.1:1473-1681 GCF_003573695.1 Papaver somniferum
CCTGCAAAACACCATAGTGCCTAAATTCCAAGCCTTCAGATTAGATCACATTTAGATCCTACGGTCGCTTCTTTGCCTGCGCATCAAACCTCGATACTTCCGCTTAACACTACAACACCTAACTCCATCCGGCACCGTTAGTTTCGTTGTATATCTGCATCCAACGGTCTCTGCCAGCCTATTCACTTTTAGCCGTTAGATTGATCCA
>NW_020631055.1:1881-2000 GCF_003573695.1 Papaver somniferum
AGATGCTGGACTAGCCAGTGTCCAGAACTTTGCTGTTCTGTATATGTTCTATTCTTGGTATTCACTGTGTAATGTTCATGTTCTGTTTATGTTCAATTTTTGAATTCATGTTTCAATTA
>NW_020631056.1:0-542 GCF_003573695.1 Papaver somniferum
TAAAAAATAAAAAATAAAAAAATAAAATGAATCTAAAACCCTAAAAACAAGTCCGTGTCGACGGCGCCAAAAATTGATGTGACTTGTAGATAGTGGTAAAAGTGGTTCGATTCTCAGACTTGTGAAGGATATTAATTAGACTAATTCTAATATTAAAATAGAAAACTCACTAAAAATTATATCAAACTCAATCAAAGATGATATCAATATTAAAAGAAACACTGAGGCTAAGATTCCACTATTTTCCAAGTTCAAAGTGATTAAACCAATACTTATGTTTATGCAATTTTCTTGTTTAATTTGATTCTAAAATATTGCAACAAGTAGATTTTCAAAAGTAATAATTGTAAATACCAAGTATGAAGCACCAAAAGTCTTAAAACTAAGCATACTCCATCAAAATAGATCACAATTAATCAAATAAAAATCATATTCAATAATAGTTCAAGGCAAATAATCATATAATTATTGCAAATAAAAAGATAAAATAGAATATACCACTTTTTGTTGGAAAAATAGCTTCTTCTATCGCCTCAGCAATG
>NW_020631056.1:631-1000 GCF_003573695.1 Papaver somniferum
TGGGGTTTACCTCATCATATTAATCATGATCTCAAAATATGTGTTTGTTGCTCAAAAGATGATTAAAAGAGTGAAAAGTAATAACACAGACTGTTTGCAACAGTGTATTGGTGTTGCAAAACAGCTGTTACAATGGAACTGTTACAGAAAAACTGTTGCTTTGTCGCTGATTTTAAGACCCTAGAATACGACTGTCCTGCACAGCTTAATGTTCTTCAGCTGTTAAACAACGACATTGTTCTGCGACTATTTCCCTTGCGTCAATGTTTTTCGCGTTCTTCCTCTTCAGCAGCAGCAACAGAGTTTGGTAAAGCTCTGATTTCTTCTTTTATGGCTCTCCTTAGGTTCCCAAACTCTCGACACCCCTTC
>NW_020631057.1:0-1000 GCF_003573695.1 Papaver somniferum
ACAGATCGAGAAATTTGAATACTAACTGATTTGAAACTTACGATTGAAATAACAGATCGAAAAATGTCTTTGATAAATTTCTGGTATCTTCTGCGGAGGCAACGAGATGAGAAACGAAGAGAGAAAGAGAAAGTGAAAAAAATGAAATGAGTGTACTCGATGAAACCCTTATCTCTTCACGAGCTTATCTCTTCAGGGGAGGAATAATACTCTAGCTTAGTGAACTTGGGTGGAAAAAGGGGGCACACGGCTGAATGGCACACGCGCAATAATATCTGTTACCGGCTCTAGTGTCACCAAGCGTGTGACTGACACACGTAAAAAATTAGCATGTTACTATTCGTAACAGTTTCCCCCTATTACGAATCTGGAAAAAATTTCGTAACGGCTCCTCCCTGTTACGTCTAGGTTGTAACGGCCATTTGTAACATAAAAGTTTGTAACGGCTGCTGGGCCGTTACAAAATTTAGTTGCAATTCGGGGAAAATGGTGTAGTGATTAAGGGTATAAGTCCCACTGTTTGTATGCATCAGATCTATTTAGAGAGTGATACCAAACCTTCTAGGGAGATGCAACGTCGACTAAAACCTAATATGAAAGAGGTAGTTCGAAACGAGGTCCTTAAGTTGTTAGATGCAGGCATTATCTACCCCATTTCAGACAGTAAGTGGGTCAGCCCCGTTCAGGTTGACCCAAGAAATCCGGTATTACTGTAGTCCAGAATGATAACAACAAGTTAATCCCGACCCGAGTGACCACGGGTTGGCGTGTTTGTATTGACTATAGGAAATTGAACAAGGTCACTAGGAAGGACCACTTTCCCATGCCCTTCATCGACCAGATGCTAGAGAGATTAGCTGGACATAGTCACTACTACTTTTTAGATGGCTATTCTGGATATAATCAGATCGTTATTTCCCCAGAAGACCAGGAGAAAATCACTTTTACCTGTCCCTTTGGTACCTTTGCGTATAGATGCATGCCTTTTGGGCTTTGTAAT
>NW_020631058.1:0-191 GCF_003573695.1 Papaver somniferum
CAACCAGCCCAATCAGAGTCACACCATCCTTTCAAATTAAGACCACTATCAGAGCGCAACAGAATTCCTTGCCCAGGATTCTTCTTCAAATATCGAACCACACGAAGAGCCGCTTCCCAATGTGCTATTCTCGGCAGTTGCATGAATTGAGACAAAATATGAACAGAATATGCTAGGTCTGGCCGAGTCAC
>NW_020631058.1:391-783 GCF_003573695.1 Papaver somniferum
CTCATACGTATCTTCACTCACCGTAAGCACTTTAACTGGAGGCACACCACAGAACATATATAGTCCACCTCGTCGCTCACCCACTCCAATCACCTTCCTCGTCAACCGGTCCTGTATAAGACATAAAGTGTTAGTACATTGAACATTACATACTACCTCATCAATGAGTTGTGTAACCGAAATCAAGTTACAAGTATCTGTGGCACATAAAGCACATTGTCCAATCTCAAACCACCAGGAAGAATAACTGTTCCTATTTTCTCAGAGTGAGAATATTTTCCGTCCGGCAGTCCCACTGAACATGCTCTAATATCTTTTACATTTATCATATCATCTCTTTTACACGTGACATGATTTGTAGCTCCTGTGTCTATAATCCAGGATGTTTGATT
>NW_020631059.1:0-525 GCF_003573695.1 Papaver somniferum
ATTCACCAAAAGCTTTGGCAAAAAAAATTTCGCTCCAAATTCCAAAATTTATAAGGAAAAGACAAAAACCCCAGAAACGTAAAGAATAACAAATAAAATAAAAATGAAAAACAAATAAAAACCTAAAAAAAAATAAATCTAAAAACTCTAGCCTAAAGACAAGTCCGCATCGGCGGCGCCAAAAATTGATGATATTTTTCAATGATGTTCTGGTAATAAGTTCGTTGAGACTTGTGAAAGCAAAAGATTTTAGACTTATAAAACTTAAAAATAGAAAACTTATTGCAAAATTGATTTCAAGATATTAAAAGTAACCAAGACACTAGATTCCACTATTACACATGAATGAACGATACCAAATATGTTTCAAAACTCTAACTATCCTTTAAGTCCTTTATTTCTTAATTCACACATAATCAAATACACTCCCAAATATTAATTGTATTCCCTAAGAATAGACTATCAATCAATTAAAAAAAGTATAATATATCAAATTTAATCACAAGTAATTAAGAAAATTATGTG
>NW_020631059.1:536-1000 GCF_003573695.1 Papaver somniferum
ACTATCAATCAATTAAACAAAGTATAATCTATCAAATTGAATCACAAGTAATTAAGAAAATTATGTGAACATTTAGAACTCCGCAAAAGCGGTGATTGAATGAATTATAAATTATAAATTAGAGAAAATAAAATTGTTACCAATCATTCATGCATAGATAGCTTCATCCATTGCCTTGGTTGCGCGAGAATTAGTTCATCATCATGGAAACATGCTCAAAATTCATTTTTTTTGCTCAAAGGGTGTTTACAAAGATGAAATGGGAGAAACAATGATAAAACAATGATTTTCTTTTCTCTCCCAAAAACTCCTCCCAAATGTGCTCTCTAGCTCTCTATTTATACACAGAAATACACATCACTCAAATATATTCTTCCATAACTCCAAAATCTTCTTCTTTTTAATTAAAAATATCTTCAGAATTTTTCCTTCTCTTTATTCTATATATTTCTTTACTAAACCCA
>NW_020631060.1:0-540 GCF_003573695.1 Papaver somniferum
AACGGGCAGAGATTAAAGCCATTCCTTGAGCCATTTCCACCCGACATTGAAACAACCGACCTGGAGGACCCA
The DNA here is from genome assembly GCF_003573695.1 of Papaver somniferum. NCBI lineage: Eukaryota > Viridiplantae > Streptophyta > Magnoliopsida > Ranunculales > Papaveraceae > Papaver > Papaver somniferum. The sequence continues at coordinate 73 of NW_020631060.1, forward strand.
GTCTATGTGGACTAAACTGGTCCACTCTTTCCCTAAATAACCAAAAAAAAGTTTTCCAACTCTTTCCCTAAAAACCAAAAATTTTCGTTTTCCCATCAAAACCAAATGTTTCCCAACAAAACCAAATTTTTTTCCAAAAAGTCCAATCCCATTAAAAACCAAATTTTCTTGTAGATAATGTGTTAGTTAAATTTCCTTTTGTGTATATTTTGTGCTCATCCATTGTGACTCCTAATATGATGGATTTTTGCCTTGAATAACGGAGTTTTAATCGAGCTGCCGCCGTAAAATCGGGTATTCTCTCTCCTTTTACTCTACTCAGCATGTCCCTTTCCATATGTTGCATTTTAATTCTTTCCATATTTTGAAACATTGAGGACAATGTTTAGTTTAGGTTTGGGGGTATAGAGTAGATACCATGATAATTTGCCATAATTGAAATCAAACTCCATCTTTTTGAAAAAAATT
>NW_020631060.1:551-1107 GCF_003573695.1 Papaver somniferum
ACACCATAGTACCTAACTCCATCTGAAGCCGTCAGTTTTGTTGTATCTCATAATCCAACGGTCGCTACATACCTCTCCATCGTAGCCGTTCGATTCAATCTATATGGGATCATCCAACGCTCTTTACTTGCTGTTCATCAAAGTTCGCTACACCCGCTTCACACCCTAGCATCCAAAACCATCGACTTCACCCAAACAAGTTCTTCTTCCCCAAATCTTTTTTCCCCAAAAACTCTCTTCTTCCCCCGACAGTTGCAGTCGAGCTCTGCTCCTGCCTCTCTTCCATGTCCACTGCCACCCTGCCATCGCCACTTCCTCCACTGTCACCAAACACCACCTAAACGCCGTAGCTACCTCCCCTACCTCTATAGCCATCTAACTCATTGATTTTTCACCACTGAAACCCTAGGTAATAAATCAATAAATTAGGTGAGGCTATAAGACGCAATTGAAGACATGGAGAGGAGCAGAGAAGAGAGAATAGGCATGGGTCGACATCAATTCAGGGATTAGGTGAGTGGACTTTTCAATTCAAAAATTAGGGTTTGCAAGTTAG
>NW_020631060.1:1118-1466 GCF_003573695.1 Papaver somniferum
ATGCCTGGGTTAGCCAGTGTGTCACCCAAGAGCACTGGAATAGCCAGTGTCTCAAGGGTTAGTGTTTAATTTTCAACTATTTTTATGTTTATTCCATTACTCTTATTCAGTTTCAATTCAGTTGCTGTTTTTGTGTTTCAATTCAGTTCATGTTTTTGTTTTATGTCTTCTGTGTTTGTTTATGTTCAGTTCAATGCTCTGTTTAGTAATTGTTTTTTTGTTGTTGCTGTTATGTGAGTTCTCATGTGTATGTGTATAGCTAGGATGAGATGATGCCTTAAGTCACTGTTAGTGGTGGAATGCTAGGTTATAATTCATGTACATTGTTTTGATTGAGCAATGGGAGAA
>NW_020631060.1:1666-1932 GCF_003573695.1 Papaver somniferum
GAGAAGAGAGAATAGGCATGGGTCGACATCAATTCAGGGATTAGGTGAGTGGACTTTTCAATTCAAAAATTAGGGTTTGCAAGTTAGGGTTTCGAAATTTGGGGATATTTTGTAAAACTATTAAAGGCAACTGATATGTAGAGAGAAGGGTATGCCTGGGTTAGCCAGTGTGTCACCCAAGAGCACTGGAATAGCCAGTGTCTCAAGGGTTAGTGTTTAATTTTCAACTATTTTTATGTTTATTCCATTACTCTTATTCAGTTTCA
>NW_020631061.1:0-567 GCF_003573695.1 Papaver somniferum
CTATTTTATTTTTGCTCGAGGACTAGCAAATAATAGGTTTGGGGGTATTTGATAGACACATTTTTGTGTCCGATTTGTCTCGATTCTATATATTGTTAGGGCTCATTTTTGTACTTATTATGGTGTTTTATTTATTTGTAGGTATTTTTGGCCAATAAACATTTTTGGAAAAAATTGGCTCGAAAAGTTGACAGAAAGCACCCGGAGGACACTTTTTATTCGGGCCCCCGGCTTGGATAAGGGGCACCCCCAGAACACCCCTTAAGGTAGCTGCTAAAGGCACCCCTACTCTGGATAGGGGGCGCCCTTTCTTCTCCACGGTTTCAAATCCAGAAAATTGGCGGGAAATATTTGGCAGTTTTGGCAATCGTGATTTGGAGGAGTTTGAGGTCGATTAAACCTCTGATTTTCATAGGATAGACTCCTTATGGGTCTAGGAATCTGATATGGGTGTTTAAATCGATTAGACTGGGCTCAATCGACGGATTTTTCTCACAACAAGAAAATATGGAAAGTCACGTGTGTGACCTGTTTTAGGGAATTTTAGAGTGATTAAAACGCTGTAAA
>NW_020631061.1:578-1000 GCF_003573695.1 Papaver somniferum
CTCACGTGTGTGACCTGTTTTAGGAAATTTTAGAGAGATTAAAGTGCTATAAACCCTGCCAAAGATTTATATCTATCTAAGGAAAAGTTTAGAATAAAAAGGAAGGCTCAGAAACGCGAAGAAATTCTAAAACAAGAAATTGCCGCAACTTTACCGTGAAGAGAAGGAAAGAGATTTTGGAAAATTTGGGAGAGATTTAATCGGTATTTTTGATATAAATAGATTACTTGGGTCATATAGAAGGGGTGTCGAGAGTTTGGAGACCTGAGGAGAGCCAGAGAAGAAGAAATCAGAGTTTTATCAAACTCTGTTTCTGCTACTGCTGAAGAGGAAGAACACGAAGAACATTGACGTACAAGCAACTGTCGCAGAAAACTGTCGTTGTTGAACAACAGAAGATAAGTAACGTTTATATACAACAA
>NW_020631062.1:0-470 GCF_003573695.1 Papaver somniferum
TAATTGTGAATGTTGTGCGATAGTAGAAAGCATGAAACACGGGAAAAATATGGCTATTGGTTTTTTATCTCCCCTGTGAAGATTTGAAGAGACTTACTTGGTTTTTCGGATCTCCTGATGAAAAAGAATCTCCCGGGTGTAAGACCGGGTTTTGTGAGAAGCACCGCCGTGACTGTGGAAAGTCCCCAGTCATCCCTTGTCGTGTCATGACTGGTAACCGGGCCGTTTGGTAACTGAACCGTCGATCCGTGGGCGGGTCGTTTGGATTATACCGTCCTGACGTCTGGGTCGAAATATGAGATCGAGGATTAAAAGTTGACATTGTAAATGAAAGATCAATCTCCCACTGTGGTCGCCAATTGTTTGAGGGTGAAAACGATTTCTGCTGATTTTGGTAATTTCGGGTGTGTGGGTGAGAAACGAGTTTAAACCCTAAACAATGTACTGCAAGGGAGTACTTTAGATTCGAG
>NW_020631062.1:481-1000 GCF_003573695.1 Papaver somniferum
GTGGGTGAGAAACGAGTTTAAACCCTAAACAATGTACTGCAAGGAAGTACTTTAAATTCAAGAGATAAATCTATACAAATCCGGCCTAAACCAAGAAATGGAAGTTCCATACTTGCTTTGGTCACAAAGTGAAGGAGAAGGTTTGGTTTTGGGAAGGGAAGCGAAGAGAGTGTTGAGACCGGAATAGTTGATTCTGGAAGAGTAGTTGTTTCACGAATTGTATCAGAAAGTGGGAAGCTAACAGATGGAAATCTAGCAAATATTTTCTGAATGTTGTATCCTCGTGACCTGAACTTGTTGTTCGGTGGAAATAGGTAAGACCTATTTATACAAGTCGAAGTGAAACGTACTCTGGTCTCGTAAGAAATGGAAAACGGATGAGTAAATGGGAGGAGGTGGTAACCGGTAACGCCTGGAATTGATGTTCCATAAAAGAAAGCATTTCACCATTACTCCCTGTATTAACTAACTGCCTCATCCTTAAGACACTGTCTTATAACGGGCGTAGTGTACGCCGCA
>NW_020631063.1:0-453 GCF_003573695.1 Papaver somniferum
GTAAACTAAAAGAATGGAAGAGAACTAGCTTGCTATAAGCACTAGTTTCTCCCAATACACAATCAACACAGCAACCTAGGCATACAACTAGAATGGCAAGAAAATCAGCTTGCTATGAGCACTGATTTCTTGCCATTGCACAATTAGCAACAAGCTTCACAGAACTCTAACCTAGCATTCCATCATGTAACTGACAGTGAATTGGAACAACAAATGAACATTAATCTAACAGTGACAACAACAGTGAGCAACATGGCAACAACAGTGAACAACTTGGTGAACTAACAGTGAGCATTCATATAAACAGAGAATTAAAATTTGCCAAACAAGAACCCTAACAGTTAACAGTGCATAAATTGAAATTGAACATTAAAATTAAACATACACTAAAGATTTAAACCTAACCCAAATTGGGTGGTTACTTGGCTAGTCCAAGAACCAGTTTTTCATCTC
>NW_020631063.1:464-1000 GCF_003573695.1 Papaver somniferum
AGCATTACAGGGATATCATGCATTGAACAAGTACAGGAACAATTAACCTAACCCAAATTGGGTGGAAACTTGGCTAGTCCAAGCACATTTTTACATCTCCTACACCAATCCTATTTATACCCAAATTAACAAATTAGGGTTTCAACACATTTTCCCCAAAAATATCAATACACAGTACAATTAGGGTTTAAATTATTACCCAAAATTTGGCTTCCAAACTCCAAAAATTGCTCGACCCATGCTCTGAATCGTCCTTATGATGCTCTTCCTGCTCCTATTGTCCTTCTTCTCTCCACTGTGATACCCTAGCTATGTATGTCTTCTTGGTAGCATTAAAAATTAATGCTAAGAACAAGACAGACACGACTAGGGAAGATGTAGGTGATGGTGGTGGTGTTCTGGTGGTGACAGGGGTGGTGTTGGCGGCATGGCAGAGAGGGGTTGCAGTTGCAGAGCCCTGCAACTGTCGGGGAAGAAGGAGAAGGAAGAGAAGAAGAATGGGTCGGGTCAGGGTATAGGTATAGGCTGCTACTGTG
>NW_020631064.1:0-542 GCF_003573695.1 Papaver somniferum
GAAGTGGCACAATAAGTGTATCCCGTCACTTTGTGTTGTGTAGTTCTGCACCTTGCTCTCATCTTTTTATTGAATGCCCATTCAGTAAGGTCTTTTGGTTTGGTCTAGGTATACCTTGCCCTACCATTAGAAATAATTCTTTAGGATGAAAATCATGGAGTGACTAAGATGAAATACTTATTGTCTGGGAAATTTGGATGTGTACGAATAAAGTGGTTTTTGAAAATTTGAAACCCAATCCTACAGATGATCAGTGCAGATGGTCTGACTACGGACGGTCAAATACGGGATTAGTGCTACAGATTTTGGAAGAAACGATTTTGCTTTTAAGTTTTTGACACAGAAAATCCACATATGTGTCCGGTTCACTACCAGATTCTCTTTCTGTTCATCACAGCAGTTTCTTGCTTGAAACCCCCATCAACCACTATATTCTTCAATAGCAACAACCCATGGCAGTAACAGCTCCATTAACCTTCTCAGACGCTATAATCAACCAAACCCATTTTTTATTTCATCACATAACTTCAATTTATCCTTCT
>NW_020631064.1:553-1000 GCF_003573695.1 Papaver somniferum
TTAACCTTCTCAGACCCTATAATCAACCAAACCCATTTGTTATTTCATCACATAACTTCAATTTCTCCTTCTTTGTTCTCTGTTGCAGCTCAACTTCATGTCTTCATTGTAAACTCTAACACAACCACCGTAAATCCATTTTTCCATCTACGAATTCAAACCCCCCTTCCTATAATTCAATTTTTATACCTTCAGTAAACCCTAACCTTCTATATAATAACCTAATTAAACCCATCAGAACACACTCCTCAATCGTCAACAACATCAGCGATTCAACTTCCAAATCCCACATCGATTTTCAACAGTAAAACCACTTCAAATAATATTTTTACTGGGAAGAAGAAGGTCCAGAAACAGCATCAACAGATCTAGAAGCAAATATCAATGAAGCAGATAATAATCTTTTTCCTCTTCTTCTCAATACAGCGGCAGCCATGGATAAAAAAG
>NW_020631065.1:0-317 GCF_003573695.1 Papaver somniferum
AAATCAATACTAATTCAAAATACTAACATAAATCAGATTTAAAAAGAAACAATAAGATCAGTTTTAATACCTGCAACTCCACAAATGGTGTCTTAATCACCAGAAGCAAAACCAACTTATTATAAAAATATGAATCTCCATATAGCAAGTCCTCACCACCACAACTGACTTCATGAATCTCATGCTTTTGCCATGGAACCATATAAAGGGTGATACTCCTTGAAAACATACCATGAATTAAAAGAGAAATCAATACTAATTCAAAAGACTAACATAAATCAAATTTAAAAAGAAACAATAAGATCAGTTTTAATACC
>NW_020631066.1:0-583 GCF_003573695.1 Papaver somniferum
AAGACAAACTTAACATCTTTTTCAAGCAAATTGCAAAGAGGTCTAGAAATTAAGCTAAAATCCTTAATGAATCGACGATAAAAACCTGCATGCCCTAAGAATGACCTAATATCTCTTACGGTTTTTGAGACCTGTAAAGTTTTAATAAGGTCAACTTTGGCTTTATCTACCTCTATACACTTAGAAGATACGATATGCCCTAAAACAATTCCTGAACGAACCATGAAGTGACATTTCTCCCAATTAAGCACTAAATTCTTTTCCTTACACCTAGCCAATATTAGTGACAAATGATGCAAGCACTCATCGAAAAACGAACCGAACACTGAAAAATCATCCATAAAGACCTCTAAGAACCGTTCTACCATGTCAGAAAATATGCTCATCATGAAACGCTGAAAAGTCGCAGGGGCATTACAAAGCCCAAAAGGTATGCGTCTATACGCAAAGGTACCAAAGGGACAGGTAAAAGTGGTTTTCTCCTGGTCTTCTGGGGCAATAACGATCTGATTATATCCAGAATAACCATCTAAAAAGCATTAGTGACTATGTACAGCTAATCTCTCTAGCATCTGGTCGATGA
>NW_020631066.1:594-1000 GCF_003573695.1 Papaver somniferum
AATAACGATCTGATTATATCCAGAGTAGCCATCTAAAAAGCAGTAGTGACTATGTACAGCTAATCTCTCTAGCATCTGGTCGATGAAGGGAAGGGGAAAGTGGTCCTTCCTAGTGACCTTGTTCAATTTCCTATAGTCAATACAAACACGCCAACCCGTGGTCACCCGGGTCGGGATTAACTCATTGTTATCATTCTGGACTATAGTAATACCGTATTTCTTGGGAACAACCTGAACGGGGATGACCCACTTACTGTCTGAAATGGGGTAGATAATGCCTGCATCTAACAACTTAAGGACCTCGTTTCGAACTACCTCTTTCATATTAGGGTTTAGTCGACGTTGCATCTCCCTAGAAGGTTTGGTATCACTCTCTAAATAGATCTGATGCATACAAACAGTGGGA
>NW_020631067.1:0-473 GCF_003573695.1 Papaver somniferum
AAATTCAAATAAAGTCGACCACTGGTGCCCTTGTATATGCCAGTTGTGTTGACCTAGAGTTAGGTTTATCGACCACTGGTCCCCTTGTATATGCCAGTTGTGTTGATATTAGTCAGACCGGTATCTCAGTCTATTAGGATAGGTTCATCTTGGCAGAGGCCTTCAGACAGATATAGGAAACACCGCTCACTTTAAACCATATATTTTATCTCTTTATCCATCTTCTTGATCTTTTCATGTGATTGGTTGACTCCCGTTATGATGTCCAGAAACTATCTGAGTAGAGCTCTGTTACTTATAAATGAATTTTAGTATGCTGAGTGCAAACTCGTATACAACAATTGGAATTTTGCATCAGGGTACTTCCTCCTGTGGTCAATGAGAGTATGCCAACCAAGGAGATTCTTTAGTGCCTTCCAAGGTTCTGCGTAGATAGCTACGGTATGGAGTAAAGGTTTTGTGGGTACACCTCT
>NW_020631067.1:484-1000 GCF_003573695.1 Papaver somniferum
GTATGCCAACCAAGGAGATTCTTTAGTGCCTTCCAAGGTTCTGCGTAGATAGCTAGGGTCTGGAGTAAAGGTTTTGTGGGTACACCTCTGGTAAACCCTCCGGAGACAACACTCCGCCGCTAGGGCCACCTAGCGGTTTAACGGCTTGCTGCACGTGCTAAGTGTAGTTATTTTATTTTCTAGATTATTATTGCTCGAGGACTAGCAAATAATAAGTTTGGGGGTATTTTGATAGACACATTTTTGTGTCTGATTTGTCCTCAATGTCTGTATTGTTGGTACTCGATTGTGTGCTTATTATGGTGTTTTATGTGTTTGTAGGTGTTTTTAGAGAAATACACTTGTGTGGAAAAAGTTGCTCGAAAAGTGCTATCTGGACCTCCGGAGGAGATTTGCTATTCGGACCCCAGTTTTCGCTAAGGGGCATCTCATTTAGGCATCTACTATTCGCACCCCTACTCTGGATAGGGGGATGTCCTTCTTCTTCACCTTGTTTTGGCTGGAAAATAGAGTTTC
>NW_020631068.1:0-406 GCF_003573695.1 Papaver somniferum
CGTGCCCGGTTTGATGCGTAGTTCATGTTGGATTACTTTTGGGTCAATCCCCGGCATATCTCCTAGCTTCCAGGCGAACACATCCGCGTATTCCTTAAGTAATTTGGTTAAGGAATGTTCCCTTCCTTCGTCCATTATGGTCCCGATTTTGATCATCTTCGGGTTTTCTTCTGTTCCTATGTTGATTTCCTTTACGGGCTCCACTGGAGTGAACACAAGCTTCGGGTTTCCGAGGACTGGGACGTTCTTTAATTGCTATTTAGCGTGTTTCTGTTCTTCGCTGGTTGTTGAAGTACTTGTTTCTGTGCTTAGGACATTATCATCTTTCGTCAAGCCCTTCCCTGTAGTTTCCTTGAGGAACAGGTCTATGGCCTTCTCTTTCGCGGTTTCTTGATTTTTTACTCTT
>NW_020631068.1:606-1000 GCF_003573695.1 Papaver somniferum
TGGAGCTTCATCCGTTTCAATGCATCATAGAATAGGACATTTACAGAGCTTCCCCCGTCTATGAGGATCTTTTTGAGGTTACATCCAGCTACTGGTAATGTTAGGACCAAGGGATCGTTATGGTCTTCCATATCTTCTTCGATATCCTCGGCATCGAAGATGATAGGAGATTCCATCCATTCTTCGTGTTCGTCCACCGCTATCCCATCGACCTTATATAACTCGCAGCGGTCTTCGAATTGCTTCCGTAACCTTTTTCCAATCTGCGCTGTGAGTGAGGGTCCTGTGGCTTCGGAACACGAGATGGTGTTGATTGTTCGGTTTTCTTCCGGAAGTTGGACTGGTTTGGTTCGTTTGGATCTGTCCTCGGTAACCTCCTTTCGTATGTAATGTT
>NW_020631069.1:0-338 GCF_003573695.1 Papaver somniferum
TATCAGATTGTGACTTAGGCAAGAAAGTGACATCTAAGTGTCTCACATGCATGAGATCAAGAGTATCAATAATATCAGTCACATAAGCATTATCTAAGTCACACTCAAGATGTGCAGCATGCTCATCACAAAAAATTTGCACAAGTCCTAATTCAGAATCATGGTTATCCGATATATTCAAATTATCATCAACAGAAGCAATATATTGTGGCTTAAGTATGGAATCAGACACATCAACTATGTTTTCATGCATAGGATCATTAGTGTCAACAGAAGATTTACCTAAGTCATGCTCTTCACAGGATAATTGCACAATATCTAAATCAGTATCAACATCA
>NW_020631069.1:349-534 GCF_003573695.1 Papaver somniferum
ACCTAAGTCATGCTCTTCACAAGATAATTGCACAATATTTAAATCAGTATCAACATCACATGCATATGGAATATTAGAAGAAATATCATTCATGAAGGTCGGGGCAGAAAAGCCTAATGTATTTGAAACCAAAGGTTCCACAACATTTTCAGCATAGACATGTTCTTCTAACATAACATTATCAT
>NW_020631069.1:734-1000 GCF_003573695.1 Papaver somniferum
CGCAATTTCAAAGAGTCTTCGGATATATGGTCAGGTTGTAAAGCCCGGACAATTTGTTCAAACTCTCTTACATGGTTATAGGGATTCTCAGAATCGAACCCTCGAAATATAGGAAGTATTTGTATCATGCTTGCGTTTAGTTCAAATGGGCCATCAGTCTGGGGTAAGACGATACATGATAACTGACTTATTATGTTAGGGTACATGTATTCATGGAGACTACGGAGTTTATTCACACACTCGCCCATTTTTTCAAAAAATTTGGT
>NW_020631070.1:0-397 GCF_003573695.1 Papaver somniferum
CTTCAGCCGTTGTGAAGACTTCAAGCACTCAACTCTTTTGTATCTTCTTCCGAATCAATAAATGACTAATCTGTTCGGTAAACACTCTTTCAATCTCAAATGAAATGACGAGGGTACCTAAGTACACCACAATCTTTTTGCTTCAACTTATAAGTCTGATACCAAGTGTGATCGTCTATGGACAAAGTCGAGACAATATAATGACAAGGTATACACTTGATAATAGTTACAGTATTGATGAGTGCTAAAAAGTGCATATTTCTATATATTTTTCTTGGCATTTAACTCATCTTTTGTGCAGTAATTCTACATTTTATCCCATATTCTGTATTTTCATTGTTTTCAAGAATAAATATTTTTCTTACTTAATTTTGCATTTTTAGGTAATAAATAAAGT
>NW_020631070.1:597-1000 GCF_003573695.1 Papaver somniferum
TTTGATTGAGCAATGGGAGAAATTAGTGCTCATAGCAAGCTAATTCTCTTTCCATTCCATTTGTATGCCTAGAGCCACTGCCTTGGCCTTACATTGTCATCACTGTTACCTTCACCATCTCCCCTGCCCTTGGCTTAGGCCTTGGTTTACTTCCATTGTTCTTGTAGTTTCATTGTACTTTCATATTTACTTCACTGTTACATTGTGTTTACTTTTCCTCATTCCTTCACTGCCACTGTTTTACTTTCACTTGTCCTTCATTTTGTTTGCTATTTGCTCCTGCTACTTCAACTATTTCTTGCTGCTGCTGCTGCTGCAACTGGGCTGCTTTTTCTTTTCTGTTTTCATTTCACTGTAAATAGCATTGCTTTGTAAATAGCATTGTCTTCTCTAGCTTCCTTTG
>NW_020631071.1:0-334 GCF_003573695.1 Papaver somniferum
TCTTATCACATGTCTTTTTTTGTTATCAGTGCTAGGATTGTGCCTTTGATAGCTAGATTGACATCTCCATTTTGCTGTGAGCTTAAACTGACTTGCACATGTCACATTTGATGGAATATGAACTTATATTTTGACCTAGAACTTTGTAGGTACGTTCTAATCAAACCTTCACGAGACTTCACTCGTCCACTAGGGACACTTAGTGGTTTAAAAGGCTTAGTGCATACGCTAAATGCATTCGAGAGACCAGCGACAGTGGTATAGGTAGGATTTCCTTAGTTTTGTTTTACTTGAGGACAAGTAAAATTCAGGTTTGGGGGTATTTGATGAGTGC
>NW_020631071.1:534-733 GCF_003573695.1 Papaver somniferum
GATGGGACTACATCGAAATCCTACGGTCGCTCCTTCGTAGAGCATCAAAATCTGAAATCTCTGCAAAACACCACAGCGCTTAAATTCCAAGCCTTCAGATTAGACTGTAGTTGAATCCAACGATCGCTTCTATGCTTGTGCATCAAAATTAGATACTCCCGATCTACACTACAGTACCTAACATCATCTAACACCGTTG
>NW_020631072.1:0-357 GCF_003573695.1 Papaver somniferum
TCTCTACGAGTTTCATCTTATCAAATCCATGGTGAGGACATTGGGATAGGAGATCATTGAATCTCTCTAAGAACCTATAAAGAGACTCTCCCTCTTGTTGCACACTAGTACTAATTTTCTGCCTAACAGACGCAATTTTATGCTTAGGGTAGAATTTCAGATAGAAGCAACAATAAGTTCCTGCCATGTTTCAATGGATTCAAATGGTAGGTTGTTCAGCCAAGTCTTGGATTTATCTCTCAAGGAAAATGGAAACATCTTAAGTTTCAAGACTTCATCAGTAAGGTCTTTTATTCTAATTGTCCCACAAATTTCCTCAAAGTCCCTGATATGAAAATAAGGGTTCTCATCGTCTTT
>NW_020631072.1:368-1000 GCF_003573695.1 Papaver somniferum
TAATTGTCCCACAAATTTCCTCAAAGTCCCTAATATGAAAATAAGGGTTCTCATCATCTTTCCCTAAGAATATAGGGATCATCTGAAGAATACTAGGTTTTATCTCGAAATTAGCCGTAGTGGCTGGCAATTTAATGCACGAAGCTCGGGTGGACCTAGTTGGGAACATGTAATCTTTCAAAGTTGCCATAGGTGGCACAGCTGAAGTACTAGGGGAATTTTCCTCACGAAGAGACAGATTCTCAAAACTGAAGTTTCCAAAAACAGGGCTCTCAAAAGAAGAGTCTTCGAGCTCCCCGCCTTCACAAGAAGAACTACTAGGTTTATCACTAATCAAACGACCTAGAGTGTTTCTTTTCCAAGCCCGCTCTTTAATAACCTTGGGCATACACTAGAAAAACAAAATAAAAAGAAAGAAATCCTAAAAGGAAGGGAAGTTCTATGCAAGCAAAAAGCAGGCTGACTCCACCAAAGCAAACCTAAATATTTCTAGCAAACAAAAAGCATGATGGCTCCACTTAGATTGTTTCTAGACCAGCTTCTAATCCTTCGAAAGGGAATTCGTTACAATTTAAGAAAACCCCTCTGGAATCAATCCGAGTTTAAGTAAGTTGAATCGAGACGAGGGAAGC
>NW_020631073.1:0-334 GCF_003573695.1 Papaver somniferum
AATCTATGAAGCAAGAAGCTCTGAGAGGGTTCTGACTTCAAACTTAGCATGATACATCATCGAAATTGACTACTTTAAGTCAGAAACTTGGTAAGAATGACGAATCCATCCATTTACAGGTAAGATTCCTTCGAAATATTCTACGAAACCTTAAACAAACTTATTTCTTCATACTGTATGAAAATCAGGCTCAGAGATCGAAACCTGGCCGCTAGTTGACTACTATAAGTCAGAAACTTGGTAAGAACGAATAAACCATCCATTTACAAGTATGATTCCCTCGAAATATTCTACGAAACCTTTAACAAACCTTATTTCTGCATATTGTATACAT
>NW_020631073.1:345-569 GCF_003573695.1 Papaver somniferum
GATTCCTTCGAAATATTCTACGAAACCTTTAACAAACCTTATTTCTGCATATTGTATACATACCAGGCTCAGAGATCGAAACTCGGCCACGAGTTGACTACTCTAAGTAAAAAACTTGGTAAAAACGACGAATCCATCCATTTACAGGTAATATTCCTTTGGTGTATTCTACGAAACCTTAAGAAAACCTTATTTATGAATATTCTATGCATACCATGCTCCTA
>NW_020631073.1:580-1000 GCF_003573695.1 Papaver somniferum
TTCTATGCATACCATGCTCCGAGATCGAAACCTGGCCGCGAGTTGACTGCTCTAAGTCAGAAACTTGGTAAGAACGACGAATCCATCTATTTATAGGTAAGATTTCTTCGAGATATTCTACGAAACCTTAAAAAAAACCCTATTTCTGCATATTGTATGCGTACCAGGATCCGAGATCGAAACCTGGTCGTGAGTTGACTACTCTAAGTCAAAAACTTGGTAAGAACGACGAATTCATCCATTTACAGGTAAGATTCCTTCGAATTTTTTTAAAAAACCTTTAAAAAACCTATTTCTGCATATTGTATGCATACCAGGCTCAAAGATCGAAACCTGGCCGCGAGTTGACTACTATAAGTCAGAAACTTGGTAAGAACGACGAATTCGTCCATTTACAGGTAAGATTCCTTCGAGATATTC
>NW_020631074.1:0-410 GCF_003573695.1 Papaver somniferum
GGGGTGTTAAGTATATCAACGCCCAATGTAAGTTTTGAAAATTTGTGAAAGTGGGGCGTTAAGTATATCAACGCCCCATGTAAGTTTTGAAAATTTGTGAAAGTGGGGCGTTAAGTATATCAACGCCCGTTTCATGCGTACATTATATCAACGCCCCATCGGGCGTACATTATATCAACGCCCCGTTTCAGGCGTACATTATATCAACGCCCCGTTTCATGCGTACATTATATCAACGCCCCATCGGGCGTACATTATATCAACGCCCCGTTTCAGGCGTACATTATATCAACGCCCCGTTTCATGCGTACATTATATCAACGCCCGATGAATGACGGAGATTATATCAACGCCCGATGTGTAGCGGAGATTATATCAACGCCCGACTATATTTGGATTTGGTCCTGATC
>NW_020631074.1:605-1000 GCF_003573695.1 Papaver somniferum
TTTTTTTTGGTTTGACATAATTATTGGTTAACCAAAAACCACTGGGACAAACCGAAACCAACTGGAACCATTTGGAAACCGAACCAATGGTTAATGGATTGGTTTGGTTTAGATTTTTAGAAACCAATAATATTGGTTTCGGTTTTGGTTTGGCTAGAAACCGAACCAAAACCGACCATGAACAGCCCTACTGATCGCAGACCAAATTTGGTCTGGATTTTACTTTTTGATCAAATTTTGATCGATGGTCCGTCCCACTACGCCAGCCCACTCGACTGAAAATTTGGGTTTACTCGTCCATTGCAGTTGCTCTTAAAGTTACCAATTTTAGTATATTATTAAATATTTTAAACAGTTTCTAACGGTCCAGTCGACATTATTACTCATTTTTTTAT
>NW_020631075.1:0-276 GCF_003573695.1 Papaver somniferum
TACATATTTGCACAAGAGTCAACATTTCAAGGTAAATGAGCTCCATTTTTATGATTTTTTCATTTTTTAATTGTTTTTTGAATTTTGATTTTTTAATTTTTTTGGAATTTTTCAATTTTTTCAAAAAGAAGAAGGAGTTCGTTTTCAATTATAGTAAATTATCATGGTATCTACTCTATACCCCCAAACCTAAACTAAACATTGTCCTCAATGTTTCAAAATATGGAAAGAATTATAAAACAATATATGAAGAGGAACATGCTGAGTAGAGTAAAA
>NW_020631075.1:476-799 GCF_003573695.1 Papaver somniferum
ACCTTAACTAACATGTTGGTCAGACAGAGCAATCGGAAACAGTTTGGCCCACAAGGGTTATGAAGATTTTGGTTTTGAATGGGTTTTGGTTTTAAGAAGGGATTTTGTTTGTTTTTTTTTTTTTGGTTTAAAAATTTGGGCTTTTGGAAAAATTTTTTGAACTAAACCTAGCATAAATTAGCACAACTCATAAAAGAAAATAAAAACAATAATAATAATAATTAAGACAAGCCCATAAAAGAAAAAAGAAAAATAAAAGAAAAATAAAAGAAAACAAAAAAATAATTACAGTCCCAAATAAAAAAAGAAAAAAGAAAAAAAAG
>NW_020631076.1:0-458 GCF_003573695.1 Papaver somniferum
AAATCAATTTTCGACTTATAACGAAATGTGTAGACTTTTTTGAGTTAACGTATATAAAATTCCACATTTTTATGAACTCTTTCTTTTTGTGTTGGCTTTGTCTTTCTATTTGATTCAAGATAGATGACATTTGTTAGGATTTGGATTAATTCTGCAGGGTCTTTCATCTTCTTCTATTGTGAAATTTGACTTCCTTCATATGTTGTTGAATCAACATACATAGAAATGCAATTTTTACTAGACGTATTGCCTTACAACATATTAATTGTAATTACAATACCTTTTTTCAAACTTTTTCTTTTAAAGATGAGTTTATCTAGTTTACAATTTAGTCTCAGAAATCAATTTTCGACTTATAACGAAATGTGTAGACTTTTTTGAGTTAACGTATATAAAATTGAACATTTTTATGAACTCTTTCTTTTTGTGTTGGCTTTGTCTTTCTATTTGATTCAAGA
>NW_020631077.1:0-313 GCF_003573695.1 Papaver somniferum
TTCGGTTGAATAATGTTTTGTCATCTTGATGTGTAGATGATGAGGAGCGAGCATTGCAACCACGTGCTGTATCAGTTCTTTAAAGCGAAATCTCTGAAGCTCGAGGCTAAGCTTCGTCACCGGGAAAAGGAATTATCTTCGGCTGAGGTGGAAATAGAAGAGCTGAAGAAAAGCCTTAAGGAGAAAGAAAAGCTGGGTGAAGCAGAGGCTGATCTTCGTTCAGAACTTATTGCAGTGCGTGCTGAGTTAGAGCAAACTCGTAGCCAAGTTTCCACTTTCACAGGTTTGGTTCTTTTCCCTCGCCGTATGTCGT
>NW_020631077.1:513-776 GCF_003573695.1 Papaver somniferum
TTGATCTTCGAATTTTCGGTCGCCTGTTCTTCGTTCATCCCTCCGTTCCTTTCTATCTTCGTGAGGTCTCTCATCTGAGCAACCCCTTTTGGCCCCATTGGTTTGTTCTGCTGAATTGGTGTGGTGAGACCTCTGCGGATATGACCTCGGGTTTTCCCGTTGAATTTCTTCAAGTCGAGCGTGCTTCTCGATAATTATTCGGAGATCGCCTTCTGTCTTGGGCACGCTCCCGTGAATTTCAACAAATAGGGGACTCATTCGGT
>NW_020631078.1:0-660 GCF_003573695.1 Papaver somniferum
AGAGGTGGCATAATAAGACCTTTAATTAGGAAGGCAAAATAAGACCACACAGGAATGAGATTTTGAAAAGAATCAAAACTCACTTCGCATAAGATTGCGAAATTATACATAATTAACCGCGAAATTGAGACATAAAATAAGAAATTTTTTATGAAATCTCTCATTTGGATTCAAATAACAGAGGCAAGTATGGGAATGTATGAAATTAGAAAATGTTATTTGTCTCCATATGATAGATTTACTCAAAGATTCAAGAGTTAATGATTATATTGATTAATTGTATTGCAAATAAGAATTGTTTTAATGAATGCAAGTCAAAATGAAAGAAACACAAATATACAGAAAGAAGAAATAAATGTACAAGTATTACAAAGAATCAAAGAAAGAAATAAAGACTACTTCTTACATAATCCTTCATTATCTTCATCAGACTTGTTCCCTTCTTCGTTTACGTCAGAATCTTCATCACCATCAGAACCTCCATCACTATCAGATTCTTCATCGTCAGCTTCGCTATCAGAGATAATCAAACTGGGAGTATTCTGTGGGATTTCTTCCAAGAGACAAGGATAATCAGGATATGGGATATTGTGATCGTCACAAACCATTTGGACAGTTTGATTGCGAAAATGCATAGCATCATTCTTAAAATTCGCAACA
>NW_020631078.1:671-1000 GCF_003573695.1 Papaver somniferum
TCACAAACCATTTGGATAGTTTGATTGCGAAAATGCATAGCATCATTCTTAAAATTCGCAACAATGATCTTGATTTGATTCTTTAATCTAGAATACTTGTCGTTGCGAGAAGAAAGATTCTTTGCGAGTTCCTCCTTTCCAGCTTCGAGTTCTTCAATCTTTTCACGATATTTATTTTCAGAATCTGCGAGCAAAAGACAATCAATTATTAACTTGATAAGAATTCATAAGAAGCAAAATATTAGTAAAGAAGAGCAGTTAGTAACCTTCTCTGTCAGAAATCATATCTCTAATCAAGGTTGTATGCTCAACTTGGAGACTAACATTTA
>NW_020631079.1:0-340 GCF_003573695.1 Papaver somniferum
TAAAGGTCTTATTATGCCACCTCTTGTCATTGCGACAAAATCGCAGGACGTCCTTGCACTTTCATGCAAAAACCCATTGATCTTGCCTTAACTTTTTCTTTTGTATTGTGGCCTCTTCAGGAATGTTGCGACAATATGACAGGCCTAAATTTTCATGCGAAAATAAAGCCCCATGACATTGCCGTCTTGCGACGAAATCGCATGACGTCTTCGCACGTTCATTGATAGACACATTTTTGTGTCTAATTTGTCCTCAATGTCAGTATTGTTGGAACTCTATTTTTGTACTAATATTGTGTTTTTATGTATTTTTAGGAAATAAACATTTTTGGAAAATTTG
>NW_020631079.1:540-913 GCF_003573695.1 Papaver somniferum
TGTTAATATTTTTGTGTATATAATTTTTTATAAATCTAAAAATCCTTCACCTTCACAAGTCCGAGTTTGAACGATACCCCTTACCACTACAACTACAACCCACGAAAAATCTCTTATCATTTTGGCGCCGCTGCCGGGGATTTGTGCTTAGGTAGAACTTTTAGGTTTATTTTTTTTTTTTATTTTTTTTTTTTTTATTATTTGTTCCTTTTTACTTTGTCTTTTTGTCTTTGATTTACAGGTTCGAAGTGGAGCACTAAGGACTTGGAGAGGAAAAAGCTTAAAGCGAAAAGCGAAAAGAGAAGAAAAAAGGACAATTTTAGGATTTAATTTTTAATTTTTATTTTTTAGAGTGTGTGAGGAAAACTGTAAT
>NW_020631080.1:0-672 GCF_003573695.1 Papaver somniferum
GCATGCCGTGGCGCGGAGACGTGGCTGGCATGGCAGGCCATTGACACAGTGGCGCGGCTGGCATGGTCGGCATGCCTTGGCGCGGAGACGTGGCTTGCATGGTATGCCATTGGCACAGTGGCGCGGCTGGCATGGTCGGCATGCCTTGGCGCGGAGACGTGGATGGCATGGTTTTCCATTGGTACGGTGGTGCGGCTGGCATGGTCGACATGCCTTGGCGCAGAGACGTGGCTGGCATGGTTTTCCATTGGCACGGTGGTGCGGCTGGCATGGTTGGCATGCCTTGGCGCGGAGACGTGGCTGGCATGGTTTGCCATTGGCTCGGTGGCGTGAGAATTAGGGTTTGGCATATACGAAGGTGATGTCGGTCAATACTTGTTAGAGCATAGCTCGGTCTACCTCGCATGCATTGTTTTATCAAGCATGTTTTTCAATGTTAGTGATCAAAACTATAAAGTCTTGATTTCTAGCCTATTAGCTAAGTCCCGGACTAGGATAGGAAAAGTGTAGTTGAGCTCAAGGACTTCATGGTGATTCAACGACAACGACGAAGATCTACACCAAGGAACCGTGGAACTTCATCAACAAAAAGGTATGTGAAGACTTGAACTTATCTATCACTCGAAAGTCTATCTATTCTTCTCCTACTTCTTATGAGTCAAAAGTCGTATG
>NW_020631080.1:683-1000 GCF_003573695.1 Papaver somniferum
TATCACTCGAAAGTCTATCTATTCTTCTCCTACTTCTTATGAGACAAAAGTCGTATGCTATATAGACTAGATCATATACACTTGATATTTCGAGCTGAGTATTCATTGCTTATCTTTTACTCGAAATCATGTGTTGGTAAAGCGTTTCGCTTTGATCAGGTTTATCTTCACCTAGTGACGAAAGTCATGAAAGTTTCAATCACTTTGGAAATTGCTCTGACGATAAAGGTATGTTGTTCTTCACGACTGAATATCGCCCTCTGAGAATGTTTAAATGATTGAAATGAGAGTTTAGATTATATAACCATGTATTCCTT
>NW_020631081.1:0-269 GCF_003573695.1 Papaver somniferum
CCTATAAACTGCGACCCACAGAATGAGTTGGTGTCACTGTTCAAAACGACTGCTGGTGCATGTCCGTTCTTCGTGTTCTTCAGTTTTGCAGCAACAGAAATGGCAGCTCTGCAAATTTGATTTTTCGCTTTGTGGTGCTCTTTTTCTCTCCCAATCTCTCCGCCTCCCTTCTCTATGATCCCCTCACCCTATATATACTCAACAACAGCAAAATATCACGCCATAACTCTCACAAATTTTCATTAAACTCGGCAGTGAAGAAAAATATT
>NW_020631081.1:469-690 GCF_003573695.1 Papaver somniferum
AACCATGTTGATCTCGGGAGGGTTTACCAGAGGTGTACCCACAAAACCATGACTTCTAATTGGTCACAAGTATCCAAAGAGCTATGAGGACATACATATTCTCAACCTATCTCCAAGTAACTAGAATGCCAGAGAAATTAAAGGTGCCAGCTCTAAAGCTGACTAAAGAAAAGGGGAGACACATCCGCAACACTGCTAGATAAAGAGATATCCGCTACACA
>NW_020631081.1:731-1000 GCF_003573695.1 Papaver somniferum
TTGGTCACAAGTATCCAAAGAGCTATGAGGACATACATATTCTCAACCTATCTCCAAGTAACTAGAATGCCAGAGAAATCAAAGGTGTCGGCTCTAAAGCTGACTGAAGAAAAAGGGAGACACATCCCCAACACTGCTAGACAAAGAGATATCCGCTACACAGCTAGATAAACATTGTAAGATGCGTCCGCTGCTTTACAACTGGATAAGATTAGGAGAGAGATAAAGATGAGAGGGACATCTGCTACACAGCGGGACTAATTACGTGT
>NW_020631082.1:0-620 GCF_003573695.1 Papaver somniferum
GAGGCAACTGTTTTCGAAGCTTTAAATGATGAGGACAGGGAATTATGGGCTTATCCGCTAGATTGCAAGGAAGATTCTCGTAATGAGCAAGTGACGAAGGATCAGTTGCCGGCGAAGCGGGAACAAAAGGGGAAGGCTGCAAGTACTGGTCAGAAGGGGAAACCGTTACCCGCCACCAAAGGTAAAGCCAAGGCGATTGAGGATAAAAAGCCTCTTTTCCTGCGTCCAACGGGAGAACGTTTGCTTGCCGGTTCGACCCATGCTTATGAAGCACTTCACGTCTCGTCAACTCCCACAACACGGACGAGTCTTGAGCTGGTTGTCAAACGCAATCGACGCGCCTCCTTCCCTATTTGGATCAAATATTGGGCTGCGCGGTTGGTTAATGACAAGGTTATGTCTCTTCTCAGGAAGGAGAAGAACCCTCGTGCCGAGCTGGCAGCCTTCATTTTGTTTTGTCTTTGTCATGATGTGTTCGAGTATAGTCCCCAGGACACTATTGATGAGTGCTAAAAAGTGCATATTTCTATATATTTTTCTTGGCATTTAACTCATCTTTTGTGCATTAATTCTACATTTTATCCCATATTCTGTATTTTCTTTGTTTTCAAGAATAAATA
>NW_020631082.1:689-1000 GCF_003573695.1 Papaver somniferum
AAGGCTAGAAGTGGGCTTGAAGAGGAAGAATTGTTCTTAAAGAAGATATGGGCTTGGCATACCCAAGGCCCAAAACCCTCACCCAAACCCATTTCCAATATCCATACCCGCCTTCATCTTCAGCCGTCAGATTGGATCATCTCAGCATCCTACGGTCGCTTCATCGTCGTGCATCGAAGTCTGAAGATCCTGTCAAACAATACAACACCTAAATCCATCTTGAGCCGTCAGTTTCGTTGTATCGGGCATCCAACGGTCGCTCCCCGCTTCCTTCCATCTCGCCGTTAGATCGATCCATCATCTTCGCATCC
>NW_020631083.1:0-305 GCF_003573695.1 Papaver somniferum
CCCATAAAAACCAAATTTTTCCCAAAAATCCAAACCCATTAAAAACCAAATTTTGGGCTTTGTAACATAGTTACTTAGCTTTTGAGCCCAATCATGTCTAGATCTTGATCTACAGTTGGGGAATACAACAAATCCCTTAGAGGACTTGCGTATGGACATACTTCACGTCATGAGCCTCCCATATACCATGATGTCAATAGTTATAGGAATTATTATGGACATTTTCAAAGTCCCGAGCCTCAATACATGAACCCTAATGGCTATTCGCACATGCATCATTCATCACAACGTGAAAATGAACATTT
>NW_020631083.1:505-763 GCF_003573695.1 Papaver somniferum
TTCATCGTCGTGCATCGAAGTCTGAAGATCCTGTCAAACAATACAACACCTAAATCCATCTTGAGCCGTCAGTTTCGTTGTATCGGGCATCCAACGGTCGCTCCCCGCTTCCTTCCATCTCTCCGTTAGATCGATCCATCATCTTCTCATCCAACGTCTCATCCTCGCTGTGCATCAACAATTGCTAAACCCACTCAACACCCTAGTACCTAACACCTATACCCGCAAAACAAACGCACCCTTCTTCCCAAAACCATC
>NW_020631084.1:0-384 GCF_003573695.1 Papaver somniferum
TCGAGAATCATCCTCTTTACTCTGGAAAATATTTTCAATATTTTCTTCTCCTGCCAGTTCACGAGAATCATTTTTTACGCTGGAAAGTGCTTCAAAATATCTCCCCATCAATAGTGTATAATCCACAATCAATGTCTTGCCTTTACTGCATATATATTTCCCGGAATACAACCAAAAAAATCCCGTATCTCTTCCTCTGTTTTATGAAAATATTATTTCCTGTTTTGAATCAAACAGCGTGTACAACCCATTATGTTAATATGAAGCAAATCTTTCCAAAAGATTCCAGCCATTGAATCGATCTCCAACACGCCCAAAAATCAATTGGCAAATCTGCCAGAGAGAAAAGATATTTTCCCGCCAAAACTTTAAATTCAAATGAAG
>NW_020631084.1:584-1000 GCF_003573695.1 Papaver somniferum
TCGGTCTCGTTCTATTACAAATTTTAAGCTTGGGTTCGCGTTAGGTTTCGTTTTCCTAAGGCGGGCAAGAAGGGAACGGTGATGAAATCCGAACCCTTATCTTGTTTAGGCCAGGCCTTGCACTTTACTAGGAAAATAAAGACAGTCTGGTTCGTCCTCAAACAATTATCACCTTAAGGCAGACAGTAACCCGCTTGAAGGAGATTCGCGGGTGTTTCGATTGGACTTACCTCCCGTACCAGACGGGGGATGAACCGTTGTTGTCGACTCGGGCCACGACTCCTATGCCGTGTGCGAACCCGAGGGGCCGAGACGATATAGTAATCGTCGTCCTTCCCTGCACACAGTTTATATAATAATTTTTTTTTTTTTTAATAATAATACCCTTCCGTAGGGTTAAAAAAAAGAATAAAGTC
>NW_020631085.1:0-401 GCF_003573695.1 Papaver somniferum
ATGGAGACCCAGTCAAGAGATTTACAAGGATCTTGTCCTGATTTCCAAACACCTCCTCATCACTTAGAGGTTTTGACGGTCCACCACACCGGGGACTGGAGGGAGCCTTACATCAAATACCTCCGGGACAACGAACTACCACTATAAAAGAAGCAAGCATTCATACTCATTCAGAAAGCTAAGAGATTTTTCTATCTCGATGGGATCTTATACCGCAAAAGCTTTGGTGGAAATTTACTGAGGTGCTTAGCCGAACATGAAATCCCTACAATCCTGAAAGAAGTACATGATGGAGAATATCAAGGAAAGAGGAAACTATTTCTTCAAATTCATGAGAAATATTATTGGCCAACCATGGAAGATGATGCAGCCGCACACGTTCAGAGGTGTCACCAATGCCA
>NW_020631085.1:601-1000 GCF_003573695.1 Papaver somniferum
TGGTTTTTGACGTCTCGCAAGTGCATCTGATTCATTTCCTCGATGATCGGCAATAACCCCTCTACCGTGGTTAAAAGGGTTGGAATAAAACCTTTCCACACTTCTGTGGTGGCAATGTGACATACTTCTTCCAGATCTTGGTGTACAGAGATGCATGACATTTGGGAACCACGAATCCGCCGACCATTTCATTGTCTGAGAAGGTATTAATCAATGGGGCTTCGAATAAAAATACAGCGGCTGGGTCTTCACGAGCATGGACACTGTCTCCGGTCTCCACGGATCCTACAAAATCTTCACATGCCTGGTTACTGCTTTCCTCAACCTCAACTACGGTCACAGACTTTCCACTCTTTCTTCGTCTAGCATCGACGACGACACGGACATCCGCCTACGATG
>NW_020631086.1:0-690 GCF_003573695.1 Papaver somniferum
AAAAAGGTATGTGGAGACTTGAACTTATCTGTCACTCAAAAGTCTATCTATTCTATCTCCTACTCTTTGAGACAAAAGTCGTATGCTATATATATAGACTAGATCATACACATTTGGTATTTCGAGCCGAGTATACCTCGCCTATCTATATCTCGAAATATGTGTTGGTAAGCTTTTCGCTTCGACCAAGTTTATCTTTACCTAGTGACGAAAGTCATGAATGTTTCAATCATCTTGAAAATTGCTTTGACGAGAAATAGTGTAACAACTATATAACGTCCTCTAAGAACGTTTCAATGATTGGAATGAGAGTTTAGATTACATAACCAATGAATTCCTTGAACCAAAGTTTTCGAACTTTGTTGATCAAGAGAACCGTAAGTATGGCAAGTGCCAAGTCCGCGAACTCAGTCCGCGAACTGCCGAAGTTCTCAAACCCGGGAATTTCTGTTGGAGTTGACAAACTACTTGCGTGTGTAGTTGCAGGAAATCCTACACTACACCCCTCACAAGATTTCATTAACATTCAACTCATTTTAGATTAACAATCTTAATTTTATTGATGAATCTTTAAACAATCTTACAAGAAAAGATAAAGGAATCAAGAATAACCACTGCTCTAGATTTTCTCTCTCCTATTTACTTGCTTCTCAATCAGAAAAGATCTCTCCCTTTTCCTTTACAACTGAA
>NW_020631086.1:701-1369 GCF_003573695.1 Papaver somniferum
CCCTATTTACTTGTTTCTCCATCAGAAAAGATCTCTCTCTTCTTTACAGCTGATCGGCTCTTTATATAGAGTTTTACATAGTGGATGACAACTAATCTAACTTTTATTTTCGGATATGGCTTGCGACATTCTCGCAACCTTACAAATGTTAATTTAGCCTTTCGCAGGACCATCACATTTTTCTCATGATTTAGCTGACGTCATTTATTATTTTGGTTCTGAAGTTATTCTGCGACGTTGTTGTGTTGTGTAATTAATAATTTCGCTGAGGCATTATTGCTGCGAGATTCTGATCCTACATCTTGCCTCTTCTCATATCTTCTCTGCGAAGTAGAGAATGATGTGAGAAATGCTGCAGCTGTTCATCTCTTCATATTCTATATTTTTCACATGTATTCTTTCTTCCATCTATTTCTTGACACGTCTTCTGTAACCGCTGCTTTTCAACCGCTCACGTCTTTTCGCCTTAATGGTGTTTATTTCGTCGAGTAAAAAAATCTTCTTTATATATTCTTCTTACTCTTCTTTCCATTTTCTTTTTACTTTCTCTTCTCTTTTTATTCTCTCATCTCTGCAACTCTATTGTTCTTCCGTAAGTTCTGCTACTGTAATTCTTCCCTCTTCAATCTTCTTACTTTTTATCCATTCCCATACTCTATATTCAGATA
>NW_020631086.1:1380-2000 GCF_003573695.1 Papaver somniferum
GTAATTCTTCCATCTTCAATCTTCTTACCTTTTATCCATTCCCATACTTTATATTCAGATATGCCTCCAAGTGGCCACAAACATGAGAGAAACTTAAAAGACGTCTAAAAAGATCTTGATGAGAAAGGTTTCACACTTTCTACCATTCCTGGTTAAAGTGCCAAGTCAATTCTTTCTATCAAACTTTTCTCTGATCAACATTGTGATGATCAATCAATCATAATTTCGCTAGGTCAAATTCTCGCAGGTCTCCCCATTCCTCTTTATGACCCAGATATTCCTATGTTCTATGAAATTTTCGCTCACTCGGGATTTTCGCGAGCTATCTTCCAATTGAGTGGGGATTGCATCCGTCTGATGCTAGATTTCGCTCTGGTAAAGGATCTCTTTACTCCAAAGAACTTAGGGATCCTAAATTCGCAGACTTGGAGATAATTGCTGAAAAATACACAGTAGCGAGTTTCTTTGAAAATTATGAATTGATCTCCATGAAGAAAGAGAATACTCGCTGGGGTATTCGCTTGAAAAGGAAAGATAATATTGATGAAGCTAAAATACTCATGCAAGACATTGATTGGCATTCTGGTAAGAACACAACTCCTCGCCAATCCAAAGATGAT
>NW_020631087.1:0-785 GCF_003573695.1 Papaver somniferum
GTATGGTTACTTATATCTACATGAAGTCACTTTTCATTTGTGTATAACAACCTAAGTTCAATCTAACGGTTGAAAGATATTATCTTGAGTCTAATCAGGTTTTCATATACCAATGAATATTGAATGCTTTGTTACCAGGGTAACCTAGTGCAAACCCTGATTTGAAAACTATATAAAGGAGAACTCTAGCAACTGCGAAACCTAGTCCCCACACCTTCTGTGTTATACAAGTTGATGCTTGAGTCGATTCTCCTTTAGCCTTAGGTTTTTCGCGAAACCCTATAGATTAACGACTTGGATACTTCATTGGGATTGTGAAGCCAGACCCTACTATTTTATTTGTAGTTGTATGTTCTGATTTTGCCATGTTCTGTCATATTGATTACTATCTTCTCTAAGATTTGCTTGAGATTGATCTCCGATATGAAAGATAAAAAGAAATCACAAACATCTTCGTCTCATCGTTTGTAATTCCGCAATATGTTGTTTCGCTAGTCGATTAAGATTATTGTGAGGTGATTGATAATTATAGGCTATTCTTCGGGAATATAAGTCCGGGTTATCGGTTGGTTCCTGTTCACCTTGATTTTATCAAAAGACGGAACAAAAATCGTAGTTTTATCTGTGTGAGACAGATTTATCTATTATCGTAAAATTTTATGTATGATACACATTTTTTTATTGAAGTCTTCGACTTTGGATCGTAGCAACTATTTGTTGTGGGTGAGTTCAGCTAAAGGAATCAAGTGCGTATCATCCTGCTGGGATCAGAGACGTAAATTCTA
>NW_020631088.1:0-554 GCF_003573695.1 Papaver somniferum
GCACTACTGAGAAATCATCATTCACAAGTGATTCAAAATGCATCATAGTTGATACTGGTCCTTTAAGGCTCTTTACATGTATAGTCGATTGTGTTGATCTTACTGTCCTTAATCAAATGGTATTTTGTTGGTTTCTGGTCCATTACTAATTTTGCAGTCGGAAAGTTCTTGCATATGTTATACGTTGACAATAACATATTAGGAATTGTATGAATAGCTTTACCAAAGTCATTCATTTCCTGTAGTTGAGTATTAATTTGTTTGGTTGGTCCCAAGTGTTTTTACATTGACTTGAGCTCAGTTTTGGCCAGAGCTAGATATAGTACCTGTCCCTCTAGGCAATCAATTCAACATCACCAAATTCCGTCGTGGAAGATAACAAGGTAGTGAAAAACCAAAGAAGAGCTTGATTCACTTTGTTAGCAGAAGAGACCTTTTGTATTCCCTCCACTGCTCCATTGGAGTCTAAATCTACTTCACATAGTTAGAGCATTACGTCCATCTATTGCTGTTCGGCTTGGTTTTTGATCTTGTACTAATTTTTCAGTTAGAAA
>NW_020631088.1:565-1000 GCF_003573695.1 Papaver somniferum
AGAGCATTACATCTATCTATTGCTGTTCGACTTGGTCTTTGATCTTGTACTAATTTTTCAGTTAAGAAAGCTCTTGCCTATCATCTATCTTTGATTATTGGGACTTTGTTCCTATGTGTTCATTCTCACCAATCATATGGCTCAGATAAGTTAGAATTACTGTTCAAGTGTAAGATTGTCTCTTGTACACTACTAGATTCTTCATTTCCTTGTTTGAACATTCTTGTTATTGGTTTGTTTCGCGAGATTATCTTTTACTTGTCTGTTTCAGTTCTCAAATCAACTGCAGTCGTAATTAGAGACAACATATAGTTGTACGCTGTAAGTCCTGGGACTTTGATCAACATGAACTGTCTTAGAAAAGCACTAGTTTTATTTATACCGAAGTTAGTTGAGACTACCGTAGTGAGCTTCAATTCCAACACTTGAGCAAGT
>NW_020631089.1:0-543 GCF_003573695.1 Papaver somniferum
GGGAGAGTTCTTTTGAACTTGTGCTTAATGGTAATATCTTGCGGGGTGTGCGGCTGTGGAATTTTATAGGGGTTATCTTGTATCTTAAAACTCCTTGATGAATGAATTTAGCTTCGGCTTTATGATTGCATCTAAATTAAGTTGGTATGTATTTCTTCTTTTAGTCTATTTTACGTCTCTTCTCGGAAATTTCATTAGGAACCCGCTCTTGTACCTTTGCCAATTTTATTGACAAAAAGGGGCAGAATTAATGTGTAGTTCTACTACATATACATATGGTTTTCGGATCATTGTGTAAGGGGGAGTGGTTTCCATGTGAGATGGAGTATTGACTAAGGGGGAGTGATACATATCACCCTATTATTATTGTTAAAGTCGTGATGCAATTGGAATTTGATGTTACATAATAATACTATGTCACTGTATAATAATGATCGAGAATCTCGATTTCTCTCATTGTTATACATGTGGATCTTCAATAACGGTGATGCTTAACTTACAACCTTTGGGATCATTGTAGTACTTGGAAGGACGAAGATTGCA
>NW_020631089.1:554-1000 GCF_003573695.1 Papaver somniferum
ACGGATCTTCAACAACGGTGGTGCTAAACTTACAACCTTTGGGATCATTGGAGTACTTGGAAGGACGAAGATTTCAAGGAACGTTGAAGATTAGACTATGGAATAGGAGCCACTAAAGTTTATCTTTTTTGTATTCCATATGTATTAATAGTTTTGTCACTAAAATTGACAAGGGGGAGATTGTTAGAGCATAGCTCGGTCAACCTCGCATGCGTTGCTATCTCAAGCATGTTTGTCAATGTTAGTGATCAAAACTATGAGTCTTGATTTCTAGTCTAAATAGTTAAGTCTCGGACTAGGATAGAAAAGTGTAGTTGAGCTCAAGGACTTCATGGAGATTGATCATACAACGACGAAGATCTACTCAAGGAACCGTGGAACTTCATCAACAAAAAGGTATGTGGAGACTTGAACTTATCTATCACTCAAAAGTCTATCTCTTCTAT
>NW_020631090.1:0-332 GCF_003573695.1 Papaver somniferum
TAAGTCATATCATTTATATAGTAAAGGTAAACTCGTTGTTTGTTCCTGAAGACGTTATCGCTCTATACTAGCAGAGCAAGCTGTCTAGGAGCCGTCCATCTCGTGATACTATATAGAAATAATCACTGAAAGTATTCAGTATTCATGAGATATGTCGTTGTCCAGTCGTGAGACTACATATCTACATGTACTCTGAGAGAAAGTACTCTCCGTTGAGAATTCGATGAGAGACCCGTGTCTCGATACTCACGTCTGATTGTTGGATCAGAGCTTCGTATAATTATGAGTTTACGATTTTATCCCTTGTCGAAAATCCACCATCTATATTAAGT
>NW_020631090.1:376-1000 GCF_003573695.1 Papaver somniferum
TTGTCGAAAATCCACCATCTACATTAAGTCCCCTGCTTACTGAGGAAAGCTGTGTTCCTCAGTCAGCATTAAATGGTGATTTTCCGGCCATAAATAATAATACCAGTAATTGAACTTAGTCGTAAGTTGAGACGTTACCGGATTTAGAGAGCATGAGCAAACCACGACTTGATGAAGGCTTCAACGTCATGATTGGAGCATCGTTTGATGAGCATAAATTGGTGTTGATCCACTGGTTTGGACGACGAGTCCATGGTCGATTAGGATTCGCGGGCCGGGCCCAAGAAAGGAATCCATTTTAGCGCAGACGCTCGTTCGCTCGTTAGTTTAAGAAACAAAAAAATAGACCTGAGTCTAATGATAAAAATTTTGTCTATGAGCTTTCACGAAAAACAAAATTTTATTTTTAAAATATGTGAGATCTCACAAAGTGGAATAAACTCTCGTTTCAAAGGTGGATGCTCGCGTGAAAGAGCAAAATATATATATATTTCAAATTCACGTGAGTTTCACGTTAAAATATATTTTGTAAAATCAATGTTTTGATTTTGAACAATTGTTGAAAGTAGACAACCATACATGGTGAAAGAATGTCTATATGTGAGTTTTCACAATCGTAGAATG
>NW_020631091.1:0-274 GCF_003573695.1 Papaver somniferum
GGGTTCGATGGCTAGGATGTTGAGCGGAATCATCTGAAGTTGATGCGCAACGAGGAGATCCGTTGGATAATCACTTACTAATTGAATCGAACGGCACGATGTATATAAGCTCTGAGCGACCGTTGGATTAAGTGATACAACGAAGCTGACGGATCCAGATGGAGTTAGGTGTTGTAGTGTTAGACAGGAGCTTCAGACTTTGATGTACTGGCGATGTTGCGACCGTAGGATGCTGAAATGATCCAATCTGACGGCTAGAAAGGGAAACGGGTAT
>NW_020631091.1:474-748 GCF_003573695.1 Papaver somniferum
TTCTTATCACTATGTGAATTGTGTTAGAATCAGGGTGCCTAAATATCTAGACTAAGACTCCTAAAAATTACATATTTGCACAAGAGTCAACATTTCAAGGTAAATGAGCTCCATTTTTATGATTTTTTAATTTTTTTTTAATTTTTTTTTTTAATTTTGATTTTTTCATTTTTTTCAAAAAGGAAGAGTTCAATTTTTTCAATATAGCATGTTATCGGGATATCTACTCTATACCCCCAAACCTAAACTAAACATTGTCCTCAATGTTTCAAAA
>NW_020631091.1:763-1000 GCF_003573695.1 Papaver somniferum
TATCTACTCTATACCCCCAAACCTAAACTAAACATTGTCCTCAATGTTTCAAAATATGAACAAAATTATAATACAACATACGAAGAGGATTATGCTGAGTAGAGAAAAAGGAAAGAGAATACCCGGATGTCGGCGAAAGAAAGATTAGAACTCCGTTATTCAAGGCAAAAATCCAACATTTTTTTAGCCGAGATCATATTGGATTAGCAAAATATGTACAAAAGAAACAATTTTTTT
>NW_020631092.1:0-356 GCF_003573695.1 Papaver somniferum
CAAATGTAAACATTGTTTCCTAGGATGGAATCTTCACCTTTACCTATACACATAATCACAATAACATTCATACGATTATGTCGATGTCTTATATACGAAGTTCAAAAGATAACCGTTATACTTCGTATTCTAATTCCTTAACACTATGTCTACCAGAATATAATCATTCACAACTTCGCAGTTATATTTTCAATATAGCACGACTTGAAAGATACGTTAGGAATGAAACAGTTCAAGTCACAATATTACTAACCTCAAGAGGAAGGATGATGTCGTCGATGTAGCTTGTTACTTCTTCACATTCTTCAAGTCTTCGAGTAATACTTGTATGTCTCATAATCCTAATCTTTCTAGCC
>NW_020631092.1:367-1000 GCF_003573695.1 Papaver somniferum
CTTGTTACTTCTTCACATTCTTCAATTTTTCGAGTAATACTTGTATGTATAATTATCCTAATATTTCTAGCCTAACCTATACGACGTTGTCTCTAGTATATAATCAAGCATGTCTTTAATTGAGTTTTGATTCACTAAAATATGACAACCAAACTTGACATACCAACGCTTGGTGGGTTCAACCAAGTTATGATCTAACAACCTTGATAGATCTAGTTTGTTTATTCTGTGATCCTTCTCTTCTGATATAAGGTCACTCGAACTAGTTCAAGGATCAACGATTTCAGATCTGATCTTTTGATTCAAGATATGAAGATAAAACTTGTGATCATCCGCTAACAGACTCCGTTCTGTGCGTAATCGATCATAGGTGGAATCAAGTTATTTGTGCAGATACTTTGAAGACTACAAGATTTGAAAACTAGAAGACTTATTTTTGGTACTCTGATCTCTATAGTAACTTCGTGCGCGCTTGATTGACTGGGATCCAACAAGCTTGTTTATTTCTCATAGACCTTTTATAGTTTGTTGTATAAATCGAGAATCTATCTCTTGCCATTTCTCTTCACAAATCGAATTCGATAGACTGTGAACTAAGATTGATCATTTTGGAAATATTGATCTTAGTTGATC
>NW_020631093.1:0-451 GCF_003573695.1 Papaver somniferum
GCCTTGGGTACAAAGCAATCCTTATTCACCGTTAGATGAAAACCTGATTTAGATTCAAGCTAATATTTCTCAACCGTTAGATCGAAAACTTAGCTTGTCACACACACTTGGGTAAACGTTTACTGGGTTCGTGAAAACCATTCCCAAACGTGTATGTTCATGTTGATTCAACATAGTAACCCAAAAAGGTCAACCATATGAGCATTTCATATTAACCTTGTTCTTCTTCACCATAACTAGTTCAAGTGACTCAAATGAACCAGTTAGAGAGTTGTTCAATTGCTATGAGATCTTATGTAACTACACAAGACACAATTGAAACAAAGATGATTCGATTCGATTGAATCGGCTCATGAACATTATAGCCACGGTTTGCATAAAGCATTCCTTAGTAATTTAATGTTTCATGTTCAGAGCACATCTTTAGATCATAACCTCTTAAGTTCACAAA
>NW_020631093.1:462-1000 GCF_003573695.1 Papaver somniferum
AGTAATTTAATGTTTCTTGTTCAGAGCACATCTTTAGATCATAACCTCTTAAGTTCACAATCAAGTTCGCGGACTTAAGTTAATCGGTTGAGTTTTCCAAACTCAACAGAAATTCTCGGTTTGAGAACTTCCGTCAGTTCGCGGACTAAGCACACAAACGAGTTTTGGAAAATCCAACAGAAATTCTCGGTCGACAACTTCCGACAGTTCACGGACTGAGTCTGCGGACTGGGTTCGCGGACTTGGCAAGAAAATTCCACAATCCTCCCAATTTCTCTTGATCAGCAAAGTTCGAAAACTTCGGTTCAAGGAATACATGGTAATGTAATCTAAACTCTCATTTCAATTCTTGAGACATTCTCAGAGGACGTTATATAGCCGTTATTCACAAACCGTTTTGCGTCGGAGCAATTATCAAAGTAATTGAAAATTTTCATGACTTTCGTCACTAGGTGAAGATAAACTTGATCAAAGCGAAACGCTTTACCAACACATGATTTCGAGATAAAAGATAACCAATGAATGCTCAGCTCGAGAT
>NW_020631094.1:0-269 GCF_003573695.1 Papaver somniferum
TTATTATTTTCATTAAACCTTTAAATTTAGTCTTCACAAGTGTTAGAGTTCGAATCCTATTTACAACAACGACAATTAAAAATTAGATCACTTACATAAGCATAATTCCTAACATGTTTAGGAATAAGAGTATTACATACTTCATACGTGATTTCCACCACGATCTTATAAAGTAATCAAATCTTGCAACTAGTTAACTGAATCGACCATTAGATTCACTTCTTATAGGTTGGATCGCACCAAACACAAATTGTTAGATCTTTTCGTGT
>NW_020631094.1:280-1000 GCF_003573695.1 Papaver somniferum
TTGGATTCATTCTTATAGGTTGGATCGCACCAAACACAGATTGTTAGATCTTTTCGTGTTTGCCTGCTCTGATACCAATTGAAAAGGCGAGGGTACCCAAATATACCTCAAGCTAAAAAATTTCCTACCTATAAGTCCTTTCTCCGAAAGTGATTGTCTATGGACAGAGTCAAGACAATACAACTAATCGGTTCACACTTCGTGTGATCGTCTATGGATACTAAATCGATACAATAAAACAACGAAGTATGTTACTTGATAAAAAGGTTCGAACTTACCAAACACAATAGGATTCACTTATCAAGTAAATATGAATTAACGTTTGTGTAATTTACTTTAATTATAATAAAACAATTATAATGCGGAAATATAAAGTAAATGACACAGCAAGATTTTGTTAACGAGGAAACCTCAAATGCAGAAAAACCCCGGGACCTTGTCCAGAATTGAATACTCTCAGGATTAAGTCGCTACACAAAATTACACCTAACTTCGTATAGTTGAGACCAAGCAACTAAACCTATAGTTCACCTAGTTCCGTTTGTATTCCCACGCCTCCAACTTATAAATAAGTCACGTACTTGGAACAATTCCTTTGGTTCGTATTCCAAACAGTAAAGGAACAACAAATCTGTTTGGTATCAACTCTATTCAACCAAGTGATATGAGTCGGACAAAGGCTCTTCTGTTTATCTTAACATAAACTCCTTCGTCAGGTCC
>NW_020631095.1:0-392 GCF_003573695.1 Papaver somniferum
CACAATTGAAGCAAAGATGATTTGATTCACTCGAATCGGTTCATGAACTTTAATAGCCACGGTTTGCAAATGCATTCCTTAGTCTTTTAAGATTAAGTTCAGAAATCATCTTTAGATATATAACCTTCTCAAGTTCGCAGACTAGGTTCGCGGACTTAAGACACCGGATA
Organism: Papaver somniferum; assembly: GCF_003573695.1. Taxonomy (NCBI): domain Eukaryota; kingdom Viridiplantae; phylum Streptophyta; class Magnoliopsida; order Ranunculales; family Papaveraceae; genus Papaver; species Papaver somniferum. Next base: position 171 of record NW_020631095.1, read on the forward strand.
AAGTTTACAAACTCCACCAGAAATTCTCGGGTTCGAGAACTACGCCGGTTCGCGGACTGGGCTCACGCAAGTAGTTTGTCAACTCCAACAGAAATTCTCGAGTTTGAGAACTTCGGCAGTTCACAGACTGAGTTCGCGGACTTGGCATTTGCCATACTTCCGGTTCTCTTGATCAACAAAGTTTGAAAACTTCGGTCCAAGGAATATATTGGTTATGTAATC
>NW_020631095.1:403-1000 GCF_003573695.1 Papaver somniferum
TTCTCTTGATCAACAAAGTTCGAAAACTTCGGTTCAAGGAATCCATTGGTTATGTAATCTAAACTCTCATTCCAATCATTGAAACATTCTTAGAGGACGTTATATAGTTGTTACACTATTTCTCGTCAAAGCAATTTTCAAGGTGATTGAAACATTCATGACTTTCGTCACTAGGTAAAGATAAAATTGGTCGAAGCGAAAAGCTTACCAACACATATTTCGAGATATAGATAGGCGAGGTATACTCGGCTCGAAATACCAAATGTGTATGATCTAGTCTATATATATAGCATACAACTTTTGTCTCAAAGAGTAGGAGATATAATAGATAGACTTTTGAGTGACAGATAAGTTCAAGTCTCCACATACCTTTTTGTCGAGAAGTTCCACCGGTTCCTTGAGTAGATCTTATTCTTGTATGATGAATCGCCATGAATTCCTTGAGCTCAACTACACTTACTATCCTGGTCCGAGACTTAGCTATAAGAGACTAGAAATCAAGACTTATAGATTTGATCACTAACATTGACAAACATGCTTGATATAGCAACGCATGCGAGTTTGACCGAGCGGTGCTCTAACAATATCCTACTCTGA
>NW_020631096.1:0-293 GCF_003573695.1 Papaver somniferum
GTTATCAAAAGCTATATATGGTCTAAGACAAGATCCTCGAGTCTGGAATACAAAGTTAGATCAAATCTTAAGAGAAATATTATTTGTTAAATGCTCTAAAGAAACATCAGTATACAGAAGAGAAGAAAAGGGAACGTTTCTTGTGATTGCAGTCTATGTAGATGATCTCTTTTTGACTGACAACTCCCTTAAGGTGATCAATGAGTTCAAGAGAGAAATGTCATCAAAGTTTGAGATGTCAGACCTCGGAAAACTCACTTATTACCTTGGCATAGAAGTCCATCAAGGAGTAG
>NW_020631096.1:304-483 GCF_003573695.1 Papaver somniferum
AACAATATGGTTCGAGGGCTACCACAGATAAACGATGAATCAAGGATCTGTGGATCATGTTTAGTTGGGAAACAAACGCGTCAAGGTTTTCCAAAAGCAACAACATTCATAGCCTCAAAGCCATTAGAGCTTCTTCATGCTGATTTATGTGGTCCTATTACACCACAAACCCTTGCAAA
>NW_020631096.1:494-659 GCF_003573695.1 Papaver somniferum
ACGAGTTATAGAAGAAATGTTGGATGCTTAAGATACTTATTACACACAAGACAAGATTTGGCTTTCTCTGTGGGAGTAGCAAGCCGTTATATGCAGAGTCCACGCAAGTCTCATGGTGATGTAATAAAGCAGATATTGAGATATCTAAGAGGAACAATCAGCTGT
>NW_020631096.1:670-820 GCF_003573695.1 Papaver somniferum
TCAGATTCAAAGCTTTCAGAAATCTGATAGAAAAAGAATTAAAAGAGGAGGTCAAAATGCTTAGAACTGATAGAGGAGGAGAGTTCACTTCCTTAGAGTTCAACAAGTTCTGTGAGTCAAATGGAATCAAAAGGAAACTCACAACACCAT
>NW_020631096.1:831-971 GCF_003573695.1 Papaver somniferum
AGTACAACTGGTCATATATTTTATTTAGGAGAAGCACCTATTACATGGTGTTCACAGAAGCAAGACACTGTAGCCCTCTCATCCTGTGAAGCTGAGTTTATGGCTGCAACAGAAGTAGCTAAACAATCAATATGGCTTCA
>NW_020631097.1:0-537 GCF_003573695.1 Papaver somniferum
ATACAAAAGAAAAAGTTAAGGCAAGATCAATGGGTTTTTGCATGAAAGTGCAAGGACGTCCTGCGATTTTGTCGCAATGACAAGAGGTGGCATAATAAGACCTTTAATTAGGAAGGAAAAATAAGACCACATGATAAAACAAAATATTTATAGGTATTCGTAACAGATTATTTTTTGCAAAAAAGATAATGAGAGGCAAGTATGGGAATCAATAAACAAGAAGCATTATCTTTCTCATCAGCAAAATACTAAAAGGAAAAATTGATTCCAAAGTTGGTTGAAGAATATTATTCGCAAAAGTGATAAAAGTAAGACAATTCAAGAAGATAAAACTAGATAAGAAGCTCAAGCTTCAGTATTAATTCCAATAGCAGGAGATAACAGACGTTCTTCGCTAATGTTCTCAATATCGCAAGCCTCTTCTTTGATTTCGGTTCTGATCTTCGCCTTGACTAGCACCTTGATTATCGCCAGCAATTACTTCTTCAGGAGATATTTCTTTCTCATTTTGATTAACACCAGCAGATGCTTCTTTAG
>NW_020631097.1:548-1000 GCF_003573695.1 Papaver somniferum
TTGACTAGCACCTTGATTATCGCCAGCAATTACTTCTTCAGGAGAGATTTCTTTCTCATTTTGATTAACACCAGCAGATGCTTCCTTAGAAGGAATTTCTTCTTCACCTTCCAAGAGATCATCCTCTGCACCACTTTCATAATCATAATCACTATCAGCAGGACGAGGAACTTCATCATCATCTACTTCCAAAGGTTCAATTGATGTAGGAGGAAGAGATTTGGACGATAAAATATCATTTACAAGGACTTCAACCCGGAGATCAACTTGACGAAGAAGTGCTCTCTGATGATTCCTATCTTGAATATCCTTAAAATAAGCAAGATAATCAAGTCTTCTTTCTGCTCGGTTGCGAGAACCAGTAAGGGCAGAGACGAGCAATGCATTTTCTTTGTGAATTTTGGCATATTTAGCCTCCAAAACATAAATGGAGGAATGAAGATTCTTCTTAG
>NW_020631098.1:0-947 GCF_003573695.1 Papaver somniferum
CTGTGAGTTGTTATCACCAGTACTGAAACTGAAAATTACATCATAATTAATCAAACAGTTACCTAAAATCAAAATACAAAACCTAAAAATCAAATAAGAAACCCTTAATAATCAAAATACTGCAATTTAGATCAATCATTATGGCTTAGGGTAACTCATCCAAAAATTTACACCAAAAACTCTAGAATGCAATTGGACCTGATCGCACCTCAAAACCTACAAACAATGTGAAATAAAAACGCCAGTGAATGCCCATCATCAACAAAATCACATGTATCTACTATACAAAATTTAAGATATGGCTTTTGGAGTTTAACCTTATAAAAACCAACAATACACTATAAGATAAAAACTGATATATATATATATATATATATATATATATATATATTCAAAGAGATTAATATAAAACCGTAACAAAAAAAACCCGCATTAGAAAAACAAAATCTCACCAGTCAACATAGTGCGCGACTTCTCTTGTTTGTCAGTGCACGAAACATAAATTGAATGAATTCATAATATTACTACCTCAATGCTTCACTTGATCAATACGATTACAGATCTGAACAATTGAAAAAACTAAATCAACAGAACTAAATTTAGTGAGGAAGCATGGAACAAAAACACAAACACAAAAACAAAAAAAACCTTTTAGGGTTTTTCTGCAAGGGGAGAAGTGTTTGGGATGAAAAGAAAGGAATATCTTAAGAAATCGTTTGGAACTCTTTTATATGCTATCGGTCTCTGATATTTGATCACTTCAAATCGTTTGAAGCTTGAACATCTCAGCTGCACTGTATCTCTTGTTTAGTAAAAGAGAGTCTTTTTAGGTCGAGTCGGGCTATTTAACTGCTTCCGCAAACCGCAATAATTAACCAACTCCATTTACAAAGCTTCCAGCACACAAAACTAAACGTCAAAAATAAAAATCTATACCTAACTGATTT
>NW_020631099.1:0-265 GCF_003573695.1 Papaver somniferum
AATCTAGCTAGCTGTCCGGACTTTACGAGAATTGTGAATGAGTTGGAGGTATTTCACAATCACTCGCGTTGTACATCAATGGCATGCACCCTTCCTTGCTTATTACAATAAAACACAAAAGATGACTCTTTACATGACTCTTATTTACATTGACTACTCTCTTTTATTTTTGGAACAAGATAGGATGGAATTGAAAAATACTTGATTTTTTTGTATTTTTTTGATATTTTTTTCTGAATATATACATCGTTTTTTTTTTTTTTCT
>NW_020631099.1:276-584 GCF_003573695.1 Papaver somniferum
CTCCTTGCTTATTACAATGAAACGACAAAATGACTATTTACATGACTCTTATTTACATTGACTATTCTCTTTTATTTTTGGAACAAGAGATGATGGAATTGATAAATACTTGATTTTTTTGTATTTTTTTGATTTTTTTTTTTTGATTTTTTTTTTTTGAACAAGGAAACACTTTTGATACATAAGGAAAAAGAAACAAAAAATTACATGACACTTTGCAAGAGGTAGCCCTTTTTGATACACCCAGTTAAATTCGATGGTTGTCTTTCTTAATGTAACCTCCACCTTCTATCCCAACCAACCAAAGA
>NW_020631099.1:784-1000 GCF_003573695.1 Papaver somniferum
TATTTATTCTTGAAAACAACGAAAACACAGAATATGGGATAAAATGTAGAATTAATGCACAAAAGATGAGTTAAATGCCAAGAAAAATATATAGAAATATGCACTTTTTTAGCACTCATCAACGTCCAGGAGGAGATTGCTATGGAGAGCCAACAGGGTCATATTATTTTTTCATCTTCGAGTGGTGGAGGGAAAGAGAACCTTCGAGAGTCAGAA
>NW_020631100.1:0-316 GCF_003573695.1 Papaver somniferum
ACAGCGACCATCACCACCACCATGTCCGCCACCAACTCCGCTCAACCACCTCCATCACTGTACCCCATCAATCAGCCACCCCCGCCATCACTAAAGGACACCACCATGATACCCTCTATCTCCTTCTTTCTCAACCCTTTTATCTTTCAAAAACAGTGAACCTAGAAACTAGGTTTGAGAGAAACAGAGTTAGTGAAATCAAACCACCAATTACGGAAGAGGAGAAGCAATAGAAGAATGGGTCGAGACCATTGATTGATTTCAGAGATTAGGTAAAGGTCAATTTTAGATTTTTTAGTAAACCCTAATTTTACTG
>NW_020631100.1:513-1000 GCF_003573695.1 Papaver somniferum
CCAAGAAGCTCACTGATAACTATACAAGGGACAAGATTTATGTGGAACTAGGATAACTTAGTCTAGGTGAAATGGTGGAATCTAATCCCTAGTCTTCACCCAAAATCCCTCTTTCCTTTACTGTTTCTTGTTTTTATTTGATTCCCTTTACTTCTTTGCTGTCACTTCACTGCCTTAGGCTCATTGCCTTTGTTTCATTAGCTCACTGCCACTGCTACACTTAGAGATCTAGCTTAGCTAGGAAACCTTCAATCACACACACCTAGTCTCTGTGGTTCGACCCTGACTTGCACACATCTACTACAACAGACCCTGTGCACTTGCAGGTATAACAAGTAGGCTTCTTTCTTGCTCTTATTTTATACTCTTAAAAGCCTACCAGTTTGCATAAAGCATTCCTTAGTAATTAAGTTTCATGTTCAGAGCACATCTTTAGTTCATAACCACTTAAGCTCACAAACAAGTTCGCAGAAAATCTCGGCAAAGA
>NW_020631101.1:0-216 GCF_003573695.1 Papaver somniferum
AAAAAATGATGAAACCAAAGTTGGTTTCACCAAAACTAGATGAAACCGAAATTGGTTTCATCATTTTTCCACATATTTTCATTTCACCAACACAAACTTCAATAATGAACTGAACCTGCCAATAGATGAAGAAAAAACTGGTTAATACAGGACGAATATATTTGATACTATAACGTGCCCAGGATAAGAAGCCCACATAAACCAAAAGATCTGATT
>NW_020631101.1:227-596 GCF_003573695.1 Papaver somniferum
GAAATCAAATGCAACTGTCCATCTGCACTGGTAATCGGATTTCATGATTTCTAACGTTCCATCAAAATTACCTAGTGCCTATAGTTATCAGAAATGCAACTGGTGCAGTGTTTCTGAATCCCCTAAACAATTATGAAAAATAATATAATAGGGAGCATACACTACCATTATACCAAGAAACCATTATTTAACATTTGACAAATGGTGGGTTTTGAAAGAAACCTACAAACTGACCTGCAAGTGCACATGATCAATTGTAGTTAGTGATGGGAAGAAAAGGTTTGTCCACAGGGACTTGGAGGGAGCTATTGAAGTTTTCTAGCTAGTCTGAGCTAGTGACAGGCAGTGAGATAGTGACAGTTACAATGG
>NW_020631101.1:796-901 GCF_003573695.1 Papaver somniferum
GGGTTGTTTTTTATTTTTGTTGGGGTGATTTAAACTAGAAGGCTAATATAGACAATTTATGTTAAATGGGGTTTTTGTGAACAATTTGTTTTGTTGGAGTTTTTG
>NW_020631102.1:0-523 GCF_003573695.1 Papaver somniferum
TGCTACTGATCCACCTCCTACCGGTGGAGCCAAAGACGTTGTTTCTCAAACTCCTGAGGATAAACAAAATTCCATTGACAAATGGGTCGATGATGACTTTGATTGCAAAAACTACATTCTTAACGCATTATCTGATGATTTATATGAGTATTATTCAAATTTTGAAACTGCTAAAGATGAGTGGGATGCATTGCAGAAAAAATATGATACTGAGGAAGCTGACTCAAAGAAGTATGATGTGAGCCGGTATTTGAGATACCAAATGGTGGATGATAGGTCAGTTGTTGCACAGGCTCATGAACTTCAAAAAATTTACCACGAAATTATGACCGAAGGTATGAAAACTGATGAACAATTTCAAGTTTCTGTAATGATTGACAAGTTACCACCTAGCTGGAAAGATTTTCGTAATACTTTGCGTCACAAGACTAAAGAATTTTCTCTTGAAAGTTTGATTGTTAAGCTCAGGGTTGAGGAAGAAGCTCGGAAACAAGATAAGAAGGAAGAGATTCTCATTGTTTCT
>NW_020631102.1:534-1000 GCF_003573695.1 Papaver somniferum
GAATACCCATCAAGAAATGAACATAATTCCAATTCTGAGTTTCTTTGTTATACCTGTAATAAACCAAACCACATGGCTAGAAATTGCAGGTTTAACAAGGAAAAGAATAATGCACAAGCTAATGCTGTGGGTGACGTTATAATTTCCATGGTATCTGATCCAGAGTTCTACATGGTTGGTGGATCTGATGGGTGGTGGATAGACATTAGTGCTTCACGTCATTGTTGTTTTGATGGGTCAATATTTAAGACTTATGATGAAACCAAGGATAAGAAAGTGTTGTTGGGAGACTCTCACAGCACTATGGTGAAAGGTTCTGGTACGGTAGAGTTGAAGTTTACTTATGGGAAGACACTCATGCTTAAAGACGTCATTCACACTCCAGAAATGAGAAAGACCCTTGTTTTCGGCTATCTTCTCAACAAGGCTGGGTTGTATCAAACTATTGGGTCTGATATTTACACTA
>NW_020631103.1:0-509 GCF_003573695.1 Papaver somniferum
TGTCTAGTTTTGTGCTGGCATAAATTAAATCATCAACATAGAGACAGACGATTAGGAAATCCGTACCTTGTTTTCTTATGTAGAGGGATGGCTCACTTGGACTCTTTTCGAATCCATTATCTCGGAAATACTTTTCGATTTTGCTGTTCCATGCACGCGGTGCTTTCTTGAGGCATATAGTGCTTTACGGAGACGATAAACCATGTTTTCTTTTCCTTTTCGGATATATCCTTGAGGTTGTTCAACGTACACCTCTTCTTCAAGTTCTCCTTTTAGGAACGCCGACTTTACGTCCAATTGGTGGACCTTCATTTTTAGTTGAGCTGCCAAAGCTAACACCATCCGGATTGTTTACATGCGAGCGACTGGGGCGAATGTCTCGTTGTAGTCGAAACCTGGTTGCTGGAAATATCCTTTTGCAACTAGCCTTGCCTTGTGCTTTTGAATCCAACCATCTTCGTTGTACTTTGTCTTGTAGACCCATTTCAGACCAATTATTTCTTTATCAA
>NW_020631103.1:520-1000 GCF_003573695.1 Papaver somniferum
TCTTCATTATACTTTGTCTTGTAGACCCATTTCAGACCAATTATTTCTTTATCAATTGGCTGATTGATAAGCTCCCATGTCTTATTTTTCTCGATCACTCGCATTTCTTCGTCCATGGCATGTCTCCATTTTTCTTATTTTGTCGCTTCCTCATATTTTTGAGGTTCTAGTGCTATAAATGCACAATTAGATGTATCATAAATATCTCTTAGGGAACGCACCTTTCTAGGTGGGGCACTTGCTTCCGATGAACTTGGACTTTGTTGTGTTGGACTAGGAGATCGCGGGCTTGCTGGTGGAGTACTTTCTTCTTGACGTGGCTGATCTGGCTCGTCTTCGATGAGTAGTGGCAACTCGTAGTTGTCTTCTTCATCATTCCAATCCCATGATTAGATTTCATCAAAAATAACATCTCTTGAAATTACCAGTTCCTTTGTATCTGGCTTTAGAAGTCTATATGCTTTAGACTCTTCGCTGTAT
>NW_020631104.1:0-403 GCF_003573695.1 Papaver somniferum
TCAGTGGGTTTTATTTTGTGTGACAACTCACACCCCTGCAATAGAATGTCGAACTGGTATTACAATAGCCAATACAACGAATATCCGACTGAGTTTCAAAATGGACGTTACTACTTTGACCATAGTGTGAATAGTGGTTGGGAACATCAACCTTTTCAAGGTTATGGCTCATACCTTGATGATCCCAATTACTATCCACACACGCACCGGTCATACGAACAAAATTCTTATATTTCTCCTTTAGAAGAGTCCCTCAGGAAATTAGAGGAGGCGACACGTAAGTTAGCTGAGATGAATAACTTAGTTTATGACGAAAGAGAAATTTCTATACAAGGATCCTTCAAGCTGATAGCTGAGACGAACGAAAGAATTGCTCGAAATAATTTTAATTTCCAATACAGTG
>NW_020631104.1:603-1000 GCF_003573695.1 Papaver somniferum
GATTTAGAAACATTAGTCTTAGACAAAGAAAGTGAACTCGTAGAGATGAGTGAGGATGAACCATACTTAGAAGAATCAATTGACCATTTTCAGGAATCTAATGACCTTGAAATTAGGGAAGTTGTGACTAGTCTTTCTAGAGACACTGAAAACTCTAAGTTTGGGGGTGATTATCATTCTCCATGTGCTTTAACTATTAGAAAGGTCCCTCACTTGGGAATTGACATATGGGCCTCAACCATTTTACAAGATTATCTTCATACACGTTTTCCTGAACCTAGTGATTCCCATAAGGAAGTTCATTTGTTAGAAACCCATCCTCTAGTTGATGTGGTTTACCCAGGCTATGATATCCAGATTGACTTTGTTTTCCCACCAAATATTTTTCGACCAATTG
>NW_020631105.1:0-293 GCF_003573695.1 Papaver somniferum
TTCCAAATTTCTTTAATTGTGGGCATGTAATATTAAAGCCAATTTTTGGGCTTCTCTTATTTTCTGTTGGGTTTGTAATAATTTATTTGAGGGCTTGTTTGTTTAATTTGTGGGCTTGTATTTATTTTGTGTGGGCTTGTTTAAATTCTTCCATTGGACTTGTATTTTGTATTCTGGGTTTAAACCCAGCTGAGCTTATAACCGATTGTGGGCTTGCTTCCACTCAAGAGTAGACCTCGAAACCAAAGTTTTAAAACAAACGTCGGGCCTTAACCAACTGGGCCAAATTCAAC
>NW_020631105.1:493-826 GCF_003573695.1 Papaver somniferum
GCCGCTGCCGGGGAGTGGTGCTGTGTGTTGAATTTCTTTTCCTTGCTGTCTTTCATCTACCATTGCATCTCTGTCAAGATCATTGCAGAGTTGTCTAAGTTGCTGCAGAGCTGTGTTGCTGCAGAGCTGTGTTGCTAGGCCACCTGAGCTGCTGCTGCTGCTGAAACCTGAGCTGCTGCTGTTGCTGCTGCTGCTGCTGCCAAGCCAAAGCCTGCTGCCAAGCCAAAGCAACTGGGCTGCTACCTGCTGCTGCTGGGCTCTGCCTTCTACTGGTGGGCTTGTACTTCTCTGAACTGGGCTTCACCAACTTCAACTGAACTGGGCTTGCCAAGT
>NW_020631106.1:0-587 GCF_003573695.1 Papaver somniferum
CCGGTGGTAACTTGATTTGCCATAATATCCGCTCCACTGTGTAAGATATAGACCCCATCTTGTTCCTCACCCACACCAATCAGCGTCCTCGTAGTTCGGTCCTGTATCACACACAACTTATCAGTCAAAGTGACAATACATTTCAGATCTTTGATTAAACATGCCAATGAAATCAAGTTGCAATGAAGGTCAGGAACGAATAAAACATGAGTCAATTTCATGTTGTCTCCAACTACCACAGTGCCTTCATACGTAGAAACTGAGAATGTGTTATTCGGAAGTTTTATGGAAGAAAAACCAAGTGTACGGGTTTTAAGCAAAAACTCTTTCCTGCCTGTCATATGCCTTGAAGTCCCTGTATCAAGTATCCACTTACCAGACAGCTTCTCCTTCGAACCATCAATATTCGAAGCTTTAAACATTTCAACAATGACATCCCATTGGGCATCGGTAAGCTTTAAACATTTCAACAATGTCGTTCTTCTTGAACAACAAGAGCATATACACGACTAAAGCTTGGAAGAGGATCTTGTGCAATAATATGAGATCTAACCGTTCCATATACAACATCATCCAAACCCATCAAA
>NW_020631106.1:598-1000 GCF_003573695.1 Papaver somniferum
AAGCTTGGAAGAGGATCTTGTGCAATAATATTAGATCTAACCGTTCCATATACAACATCATCCAAACCCATCAAAAACTGATGTACTCGTTCTTCATCACGCTGTTTATTCCATTGAGTTATGAGAGAACAGGTACACTTACCGCAACTGCACAAAGGTGGTTTGACGTGATCATTGATTTCTTCCCAGAGAGACTTCAAGCATCCATAGTAAACCGGAATATTTTGTCCATCTTGTCTACATCTCGCAAGATCCGAACGTAGCTGCAGCAATCTTGGTCCATTACCAATAGAAAAATGTTGTTTCAAATCATCCCAGAGTTCTTTGACAGTTTCAAAATAGGTTAATGTCGACCTGAGTGTTGGTTCAATGGATGTAAGGATCCATCCAATAAGCATAGAG
>NW_020631107.1:0-137 GCF_003573695.1 Papaver somniferum
AAGATCGACTTTGCTTTCCCACCAAATATTTTTCAACCAATTGTGGGAACGTATAAATTTCAGATGTGTCAATTATTTAGTTTTGAGACTAAACCTAATTACTTTAAGAGACTAGGGTCGACACATTTGTTTACGAT
>NW_020631107.1:195-412 GCF_003573695.1 Papaver somniferum
AAGACCACCACTCTCATTGTGGTCAGCTGTGTGAGTCAAAACTGATTGACTTTAAGGATCCACAATTATTCAGGTTATTATTATGTGCTTCTAAGTTTTTACTTGAGTTTTTCCAGACTCTAATACCTGAACCGGGCCTTAGCTTTGAGGAATTCCAGCGCATGAAAATATTTTATCTAGACCCTTTCATAAAGCCCGAACCTGAACCACAGCTAGA
>NW_020631107.1:423-781 GCF_003573695.1 Papaver somniferum
TGTGTGAGTCAAAACTGATTGACTTTAAGGATCCACAATTATTCAGGTTATTATTATGTGCTTCTAAGTTTTTACTTGAGTTTTTCCAGACTCTAATACCTGAACCGGACCTTAGCTTTGAGGAATTCCAGCGCATGAAAATATTTTATCTAGACCCTTTCATAGAGCCTGAACCTGAACCACAGCTAGATGTAGTTGTCTTAAATAGGAAACTAGACAAGGGTGCGCTTTATTTGTTAATTTTCTTGGCATGTTGCAGATTCCTTTTACTTGTGATAGCTCTATTTGGTTTTGATGACCCACAGAATTTTAGGCTATTAATTTATGATACGAGGTGATTAATCCTTTCTTATGTCTG
>NW_020631108.1:0-149 GCF_003573695.1 Papaver somniferum
TAAATAAGGGTATGTTCAGTATCTTCATGGTCTGTTACGATTTTCTCTTCTTTTGGGTAACACTTTTTGATTCAGATGACCCGCAAATATTCCGTCTACTGCTATATGATTCTTCGTGGTGACTAATCCTTTCTTAGTCTGGATGAAGA
>NW_020631108.1:160-525 GCF_003573695.1 Papaver somniferum
GATGTCTGGCTGAAGACTTTAAACTTAGCACTTCTTGGGAGGTAACCCAATCTCATGCAACACGGTAATATCTTTCCTTAACTCTTTTGCTTCAAATGGTAACAGTTTCTCCTTGTTCATATGCTTTTAATTTTATTTTTAGAACATTGAGGACAACGTTAGATTTAAGTTTGGGGGTGGGGAAGAAACTTTTTTTAGCTGCAATAAATAAACTCCAGAGCCTAGAAATTTACGCCTATTAAGGATAGCACTAACCAATCTAAGTGGATGGAAACATTTTTGTTTTAGGAGCTGAGGAACCAATCTGACTAGATGGAAACATCTATAGAGTCTATTCATAAAAGCACAGAGCTCAGGTGTTAGAA
>NW_020631108.1:725-1000 GCF_003573695.1 Papaver somniferum
TTCTTAATCTTTCCATGTGATTGGTTGACTCCGGTTATGATGTCCAGAAACTATCTGAGTAGAGCTCTGTCACTTTATATGAATTTTAGTATGCTTGAGTGCAAACTCGTGTACAACAATTGGAATTTTGTATCAGGGTACTTCCTCCTGTAGTCAGTGATTGTATGCCAACCAAGGAGATTCTTTAATGCCTTCCAAGGTTCTGCGTAGATAGCTAGGGTCTGGAGTAATGGTTTTGTGGGTACACCTCTGGTAAACCCTCCCGAGATTAACTC
>NW_020631109.1:0-601 GCF_003573695.1 Papaver somniferum
CCCCGGCAGCGGCGCCAAAAATTGATGTAGTTTTTTAAGTGGTAAATAAAGTTCGTTCAACTCGGACTTGTGTAGACTCAATTTCAGACTTAATAATAGAAAACAATAAAAATAAAGAAAATATATACACAAGGTTTGTCACAATGTCGAGAGATTACTGAGACTCAGGATTCCACCAAACCTCATACCATGTGGTTCAAAAATCAATTCTTAGACAATTATAGCTCTTGTTTATTGACTCTAATTCTTTTCCAGGGTAGATTTTAAAAAGATTAACTGTAAATCACTAGCATGATGCATCAAAAGCACTTAGACCAAGCATACATCATCATACGACTTCACAACTAATTAAGAAAAATCATAAAACGATTAAATTAATGCAAAAAGTCATAAAAAAGAATTAGATAATTACCACACGTATGAAATATGGCTTCCTCCGTCATCCCATTGTTGGGGTTTAGCTCCTCATATTAATCAAGATTTCAAAATATGTGTTTGTTGCTCAAAAGATGATTAAAAGAGTGAAAAGTAATAACACAGACTGTTTGCAACAGTGTATTGGTGTTGCAAAACAGCTGTTACAATGGAACTGTTACAGAAA
>NW_020631110.1:0-415 GCF_003573695.1 Papaver somniferum
TGTTTTTACAGTCACTTGCAACTCTAATTCTGTTATTCTTATTGCTCAGTTGAGTTTTCCTTGCTGTTTTATTTAGCTTTTGCACTTCACATCTTGCTGTGCACTGAAATCAGTGCACTGCCTTCCCTGCCCTTGTCTCATAGCCTTGGTTAGATGTTTTACCATCTCTGTTTCACTGTCACTGCAGCCTTGTGACCTTGCATTTAGTTTTGCATCAATTATCAGCATAGTGTAACTTCATTGCACACTCCCAAGTCTCTGTGGAATGACCCTGTTCTTGCACACAAGCTACAACTGACCCTGTGCACTTGCAGGTATCACTGTAGGCATCCATTTATTCTTATTTCTTACATCCTTAAAAGCCTACCAAGTTTTTGGCGCCGCTGCCGGGGACTTGGCGCTGTGTGTTGATTTG
>NW_020631111.1:0-387 GCF_003573695.1 Papaver somniferum
AAATATTAGCTTGAATCTAAATCAGGTTTTCATCTAACGGTGAATAAGGATTGCTTTGTAACTAAGGAAAAACCCTGATTTGAAGGCTATATAAAGGAGACATCTAGATTTGAGAAAAACTAATCCCCACACATCTGTGTGATACTAGTGCGCTCGCTAGAGTCTATTCTCCTTTAACATTTGGTTTTGTTCTCTAAAGCCAGGTTAACGACTTAAAGACTTCATTGGATTGTGAAGCCAGACGGATACTACTTTATCGTAGTTGTGTGATCTGATCTTGCATCTTCTATCGTACGAGTACAATCGATTGATTGACTTGAGATCGTGAGAGTTCTCCGATAGGCAAGATAAAGAAGTCACAAACATCTTCGTCTCACTGTTTGTGAT
>NW_020631111.1:398-1000 GCF_003573695.1 Papaver somniferum
ACTTGAGATCGTGAGAGTTCTCCGATAGGCAAGATAAAGAAGTCACAAACATCTTCGTCTCACTGTTTATGATTCCTCGACAAACCGCCTGTGTAGTCAGGAAGGATTGAAGAGAGGTGATTGATTAATAAGACCGAATTATCAATTGGTTCATGTTCACCTTGATTTTATATCTTAAGACGGAGCAAAACCTAGGGTTTATTTCAATTGGTTCCTGTCTAGTTTATTCTCTAGAAAAGTATTTCGGAGTTAGTCCATACAAATTGCTAAGCGAAATATTGGGTGGTGTTGTTAGACCCCCGCTTTTTCAATTGGTATCAGAGCATGCAAACATGTTTAAGACCTCATCAGTCTGTGTATTAAAAATCTGTAATACATATGCATATAACATTCGAAAACTTGAAATACAACGGTGAAATGCATCATATGCCTCAATATTATCATCATCATCATAAATACCCGCATCATAGTAGGAAACATCATCGTCAGAATTGTCCTCCTCATCGTCATCGTCCTCATCATCATCATCATCATTATCATCATCATAAATACCCACATCATCGTCATACCCCCGTTTTTTCAATTGGTATCATAGCAGGCAA
>NW_020631112.1:0-320 GCF_003573695.1 Papaver somniferum
GCTTGGGCCCGATCCCACGAGTTTCCCTAATTTTTGTGTATTTTTCGTGTATTTTTGATGAATTGAGGGAATTTTTCCTAATTTGAGAGAAATACCATGAAATCAAGGAATTTGATGAATTCAAGGAAAACTAATAGTAAAATAATAAAACAAAGGGGCGTGTGGGACCGGCTAGGGCATGGCCGGCTGGCCAAGGCCCGGCCCACAAGTTTTCATAATTTATTTTATTTTATTATTATTTGATGATTTGTGCAAAAATACCATGAAATCAAGGAGTTTTTTCATGAAATTAGAGAAATAATAATAATAATAATAATAAT
>NW_020631112.1:520-1000 GCF_003573695.1 Papaver somniferum
GGATTTATGGAAGTACCATGAAACCGAGGAGTTTCCTCGAGACGAAAGAGATTTGATAAAATGAGAGAATTTTCATCAAATCATGGAAAATAATAAAAATGCATTAAAAATATAAAATTGGTGTGGGATTGACCACGACACGGTCGGTCGTGTATCTGTACTACCAGCACCCTGGTCAATATTTTTAATTATTTATTATCTTCTTCTCTATTTTGCATAGGTTCATCCTTTCGGTGTATTTTGAAATACTCGTTCGTGCGGTGACTGTTAGTGTATCGTCGTTGAATACACTTTCACCTTTTGAATCGGGGATTACTTAGAGGTAGCTCAGACGCCCGATTGTTGATTATTTATTACTAATTGTGGAATTCAGTGGAGAATAATTCACAAAACTGAGTAATAAGATGTTCATTATTAATTCATAAGATCAACTGAGGATTCGACTATGAATTCAGAATAATAAAGTGAGCATTACCATTC
>NW_020631113.1:0-529 GCF_003573695.1 Papaver somniferum
TATTACAAGAGCCAATACAACGAATATTCGACTGAGTTTTAAAATGGACGTTACTACTTTGACCATAATGTGAATAGTGGTTGGGAACATCAGCCTTTTCAAGGTTATGGCTCATACCTTGATGAGCCCAATTATTATCCACACACGCACCGGTCATACGAGCAAAATTCTTATATTTCTCCTTTAGAAGAGTCCCTCAGGAAATTATAGGAGTCAACACGTAAGTTAGCTGAGATGAATAACTTATTTAATGACGAAAGAGAACTTTTTATAGAGGAATCCTTCAAGCTGATAGCTGAGACGAACGAAAGAATTGCTCGAAATAATCTTAATTTCCAATATAGTGTTTCCAATAATACCCTTGAAACTGAGGATAGTAATTTTCATAATCAAGATGACGAGGATAAAATTGGTAACACTACTTGTTTAGATGAGGTTCAACCATTTTCATGTTATTGTAATGATGATTATGATGAGGATAGTGTTGAAGAAGAATTTGAAATAAGTATGCATAACGATCAGTAATTTG
>NW_020631113.1:540-893 GCF_003573695.1 Papaver somniferum
GATAGTGTTGATGAAGAATTTGAAATAAATAGGCATAGTGATCAGGAATTTGCTACTCCAACTGAGCTTAATAATAATATTATTTCTATTTCAAATCCAAATAATTTTAATAATTATTCACCTATTCAAAAGGACGAGGATTTGACTAGAGATACCCCCGTTTTAGACGATGTAGTATTTCCTTTCGATTATGAAGCCGATAATGGTTTAGAGGAACGAGTTTATTCTGAGAAAAATATTTTAGAGTCTAGCGATTTAGAAACAATAGTCTTAGACGAAAAAGATGAACTCGTAGAGAATTTAAACATGTGTGAGGAGGCATCACCTGAGTATAACCTAGAAGAAGCAATTGA
>NW_020631114.1:0-283 GCF_003573695.1 Papaver somniferum
TACCAAAGACCAATATCCAAGTGTCAATCAATTTAAATCAACAACCAAAAGGTCGGATATTCTAATTGATTGAACAACGCACAGCCTGTGATATTTCAATTATATAAACAAATATAATGCGGAATATAAATAACACAGACACCAGAATTTTGTTAAAGAGGAAACCGCAAAGGCAGAAAAACCCCGGGACCTAGTCCAGATTGAACACACACTGTATTAAGCCGTTACAGACACTAGCCTACTCCAAACTACCTTCGGTATGGATTGTAGTTGAACCCCAATC
>NW_020631114.1:294-1000 GCF_003573695.1 Papaver somniferum
GACACTAGCCTACTCCAAACTACCTTCGGTATGGATTGTAGTTGAACCCCAATCAATCTCACATTGATCCAAGGTACAGTTATGCTCCTACGCCTCTGATCCCAGCAGGATACTGCGCACTTGATTCCCTTAGATGATCTCACCCACAACTAAGAGTTGCTACGACCCAAAGTCGAAGACTTTAATAAATAAATTTGTATCACATAGAAAAGTCTATGGTAATAAATAAATCCGTCTCCCACGAATATACCTACGAGTTTTGTTCCGTCTTTTGATAAAATCAAGGTGAACAGGAACCAATCAATAATACCAGACTTATATTCCCGAAGAACATCTTAGTATTATCAATCACCTCACAATAATCTTAATCGACACAGCGAAAAAGATATTGTGGAATCACAAACGATGAGACGAAATTTGTTTGTGATTACTTTTTATCTTGCCTATCGGAGATATAAAATCTCAAGCCAATTATTTTAATTGTATTTGTACGATAGAAGATGCAAGATATGATCACACAACTACAAGAAAAGTTGTATCGGTCTGGCTTCACAATCCCAATGAAGTCTTTAAGTTGTTAACCTGGTTTAGAAACAGAAACCAAAGGTTAAAGGAGAATCGACTCTAGCTTAGCACAACTAGTATCACACAGAATGTGTGGGGATTAGGTTTCCCAGTTGCTAGAGTTCTCCCTTATATACACTTT
>NW_020631115.1:0-528 GCF_003573695.1 Papaver somniferum
ATATTTAGCATTCTCCTAGTTGTTTCCTTTTAAGTTACGTTTCTTTATTTAGCTAGAACTCCACACTATATAAACCCATGTTGTAGAGCTAACTTGTTCATTTAAAATCAATCTGAAATTATTAAGCTTTGCTTAACTAGGTGGCTAATCCCCAATTCAAAGGATTTTTATCGTTCTTTATCATTGTTTTGGTGTATAACCCTAACAGTTTGCTAATGGATTTTGTTGGGATTATATGTTTTAAAAACATTATCAATTTCCAATAAATTAGTGTATCATATAAGTGGTTTTGTTGTGGCATTTATTCTTCCTTTAAAGAATAAATTAATTTCGTTTTTAATGTCAAAAACCGTTTTTTGTTGAATTGGTTAATGATGCTAATTACCGACTTATTAATGCATTTCATTTAATCTTATTTAATTCTTTGACTATTATAAATCAGATTATGATGAAAAGAATTGAGAAAGTAGTTGAAACATTTTTAGTGAGAGAGTTTGTCTTTTATGTTTTGGTGTTAAAAAGAACTTG
>NW_020631115.1:539-1000 GCF_003573695.1 Papaver somniferum
AGTAGTTGAAACATTTTTAGTGAGAGAGTTTTTCTTTTATGTTTTGGTGTTAAAAAGAACTTGGAGAGTTGTTGAAATCCTTTTTGTTGTGAGAGAGTTTTTCTTTTATGACTTGGGTTTACAAAAGAAAAGATTTTTCGAGAAAGAAAAATAAGTGTGTGAACATTTCTTATTTTTCTAAATGAGTTTCTGAGCAAGAATGAAGTGTAGAAGTTTCACATCCTCTCACCGTGCAAGAGCGATTGTGTAAGAGATTAATCTCTGCTGTTTTATCCTGGGGACGACGCGCCATTGAAGAACTGCTTGCACAATCTTGGGCAGAGCCGCGAAACGTCTTAAAGATAGCGACCTAGTCCGCGACTCAGCCATAACGTTGTTTGTTTCGTGTTTGATTTTATTTGTTGTGCAGGCATAATTCGGCAATTGTTCCAACAATTTTAAGACGTTTTATTCTGCCATGG
>NW_020631116.1:0-611 GCF_003573695.1 Papaver somniferum
TTTCTGCAGAGGGTATGGAGGAGGAGAGGTCGATGGAAGAAGGGGAAGGGGATGTTTGGCGATGGGTATAGGGTTCGATGGCTAAGGTGTTGAGCGGGTGTATCAAGATGGGTGTACCGCGAGCTGAAACCGCTGGATATGGAGATGGTAGGTGGATCGGACGGCTAAGAAAGAAGCAGCTTGTATCGACCGTAGGATGTAAAATACAACGAAGTCTACGGTGCGAGATTAGGTTAGGTGTTGTAGTGTTGAGCGGAATCATCGGGATTTGATGCACAGGCATAGGAGCGACCGTAGGATGCTGAAATGCTTCGATCTGACGGCTGAAATCCGAGACGGGCTTGGATATAGAAAATGGGTTTGGGTGAGGATTTTGGGCCTTGGGTATGCCAAGCCCATATCTTCTTTAAGAACAATTCTTCCTTCTTGAGCCCATTCCTAGCTTTTTGGTCTTCCGCACATCACTCTTCGCGGCTTCCTTGCGTAATTCCTCCTGGCTTTTCACTACTTTTCTGCTCTTTTTGCTCCGCAACTCATCCAATCTTTATTTATTACCTAAAAATGCAAAATTAAGTAAGAAAAATATTTATTCTTGAAAACAATGAAAATAC
>NW_020631116.1:622-1000 GCF_003573695.1 Papaver somniferum
GCACATCATATGTCATTTCGGAGTACCGACGGCCATCGTCTCAGATAATGGAAAACAGCTCCAGGGAGAAAACATCGACCTACTATTTAACACCTACAACATCATAAAAAGCAAGGCTACCCCCATATACGCTCAAAGTAATAGGCAGGCCGAGATCACAAACAAAACTATCGCCGACAATATGAAGAAAAAATTAGATGGAGAATACGGTGATTGGTGCGAAGAACTCTACAATGTTTTATGGGCCTATCGAACCACTCGAAGGGAAGCAACGGGGGCTATCACCTTTCATGATGACCTATGGAACCGAAGCGATACTACCAACTGAAGCAATGATACCCACCACAAGAACTGAAGCCTGGAGGCGAAACATATATG
>NW_020631117.1:0-385 GCF_003573695.1 Papaver somniferum
TAGCTTGTTCTTTGGTTGGCTGGGATAGAAGTTGGAGGATACGTTAAGAAAAGCAACCATAGAATTTGACCGGATGCATTCGATAAGGGCCACCTCTTGCTAAGAGTCATGTAATTATGTTTTTCTTTTTGTTCATGTATCAAAAGTGTCATTATGTTGTAAAGATCAAAGTTATTTCTTCAAAAAAAAAAAAAAAAAAAATCAGAAAAATCAGAAAAATTCAGAAAAATCAGAAAAAAAATATCAGAAAAAAAAAATATATATAAGTATTTATTTATTCCATGTTTTGTCATGTTAAAGACAATAGTTCTCTCTTGTTCCAAAAATAAAAGAGAGTAATCAATGTAAATAAGAGTCATGTAAAGAGTCATCTTTTTGTTGTAAA
>NW_020631117.1:585-771 GCF_003573695.1 Papaver somniferum
GACTTTGAAAATGTCCATAATAATTCCTATGACTATTGACATCATGGTCTATGGGAGGTTCATAACGTGAAGTATGTCCACACGCAAGTTCTCTAAGGGATTTGTTGTATTCCCCAACTGTTGACCAAGATCTAGACATGATTGGGCTCAAAAGTTAAGTAACTATGTTACAAAGCCCAAAATTTG
>NW_020631118.1:0-395 GCF_003573695.1 Papaver somniferum
GATGGAGTTTCTCGACTGAGAAACAAACATAGCAGTAAGGGATTCACATGGTACGGGTATTGGCTGTTTTGTGATTATGCAGCAAAGGTGCTTGGTTATCTGGCAAAGGTGTTGTGGTCGGTACTGAATAGGGCTTGGATTTGGTAGAATTAACTTAGAGATGGGATTTGATTGAGGTGAGAAGAATTGTTGTTACTGTCGATTGAAGTGATAAATGGAAGAGATTAATGAAGGGTTTGATTGAGGTGATGTTGCTGCTATTAGAGTTGGAGAGGTGCTGTTACAGAAGATGATGCTCGACGGTGGCTGCGGCGGTGATGTGTTTAGAGAAAGAAGAGAAGATGAGTTTGATGTAATAGAAATGTTAATAAAGTGATGGGTATAATTGTAATCTG
>NW_020631118.1:406-1000 GCF_003573695.1 Papaver somniferum
GAGAAAGAAGAGAAGATGAGTTTGATGTAATAGAAATGTTAATAAAGTGATGGGTATAATTGTAATATGATTTCACAATTTAATTATATATATATATATATTATTAATAATTTATAAACAGAAATCAAGATTTAACCTGGTCAACGTGAGTCAACGTTATTTTCAAGTACCAAACACCAAGATGGACAAATGTTAGACCAAACTCGAAAGCTGGACAAAACCTAAGTACCAAAAACAAAATAACCCATTAAGAAAACCTCAATCTAAAAACCAAGGGTCTCATTTATCATGAAATCCCCCAAATTGAATTTCCTTGAAAGAACAAATCGATCAAAACTAAAACAAAATCAAATCAGTAAACTCACAATAGAAAGTAAAGAATCGATACCTGTAAGCGTTGCACCACTAAGTTCCTCCATATACTCATGAAAACCCCTAAGTTTTATTTCTACAAAAGAACAAATTGATCAAAATTAAAACAAAATATATTCATGAGAATCATTAAAACTAACACTAATGGAGTTGAACCTTCTTGGGGATGTTGCATGTTGGAGATGTTATCCTCGACCTATACGACCAAAAAAAAAAAGATGA
>NW_020631119.1:0-547 GCF_003573695.1 Papaver somniferum
GGGTTGATCCTCAACTCTTTAGATTGTTAGTGTATGGTGAATTTTCTTGTATATAATCCAGTAGATAATATTCAAGATAAATCTTTTGTTTCTTTTGTATATATTGTGCTAATCCAATATGATCTCGGCTAAAAAATGTTGGATTCTAGCCTTGAATAACGGAGTTCTAATCTTGCTTTCGCCGTCAAATTGGGTAATCTCTTTTCTTTTTCTCTACTCAGCATGATCCTCTTCGTATGTTGTATTATAATTTTATCCATCTTTTGAAACATTGAGGACAATGTTTAGTTTAGGTTTGGGGGTATAGAGTAGATACCACGATAACATGCTATAATCAAAAACTGAACTCTTTCTTTTTGAAAAAAAAAAAGCCCAAAAAAATAGAAAATGACAAAAACATAAAAATGGATCTCATTTACCTTGAAATGTTGACTCTTGTGCATGTATGTAAACATAAGGATTCTTAGTCTAGATATTTAGGCACCCTGATTCTAGCACAATTCACATAGTGATAAGAAACTTGCACGCGCACGATCTACCAATACAT
>NW_020631119.1:558-1000 GCF_003573695.1 Papaver somniferum
GCACCCTGATTCTAGCACAATTCACATAGTGATAAGAAATTTGCACGCGCACGATCTACCAATACATGTATGGCCTCGATCTTCAAGGTGTTTGATAGGAAGTTACGATTGCCAATCACTTTAGAATAATGAACGAGACTTGACTATCTTGTTCTTTGGTTGGTTGGGATAGAAGGTGGAGGTTACGTTAAGAAAGACAACCATCGAATTTAACTGGGTGCATCAAAAAGGGCTACCTCTTGCAAAGTGTCGTGTAATTTTTTGTTTGTTTTTGTTTACATATCAAAAGAGATGCCATGTTGTAAAAAATAAGCTAAAAAAAAACACGATGTATATATTCAGAAAAAAAAATCAAAAAGAAAAAAAAATATCAAGTATTTATCAATTCAATTCTCTCTTGTTCCAAAAATAAAAGAGAGTAGTAAATGTAAATAAGAGTCAT
>NW_020631120.1:0-483 GCF_003573695.1 Papaver somniferum
ACATGCAATATAGCTTAGTTACCAGACTCAAGCTCCTTTTCTATGATTGTTTGATATCCTGTCAAATCACTCAACTGCAGTTGTTGCCGATGTTCAAATGCATGTAGATCTTTTCTATTAAGATCACCAGGTATCACCAGTATTATCTCCTCCTCATACACTGATTTTGACAGCAGGTTCGTGTTTACTGCCAATTTGTCTATAGCATGATCACTACTATTGGCAGCAATATGTTTTTCTTGTGCCACTATTGTTGACAATGATGCTAAAGCTACAAAATATGCACCAAATATAAGAAGATGTAGATATGTATACTGCTCCAGATTAGAATTACTCACATATATACATATAAGTTGGAGGGAGGATTAATGACCATTTTATTCACACACTATCTCACAAGATTTAACGCAATTTATATTTCTAATCCGAATTACCAGATACACTAATTTCAACCGTTAATTTGCAACGGTTGATGGTGGTTAT
>NW_020631121.1:0-320 GCF_003573695.1 Papaver somniferum
CAAATCTTCCCAGGCAATAATATGTGAAGGGTCAATAACATAAGACGGATCTCTCTCGTATTTCCGCAACATTGACATGTGGAAAGTGTCGTGAACGTGCCCAATTCGCTGAGGTAACTCCAACTGATAAGCAGCTGCACCCACACGTCGAATAATTTTAAAAGGTCCAATGTAACGTGGTGATAACTTTCCTTTCTTTCCAAAACGCTTAATACCTCTCTTCGGGCTCACTTTGAGCAACACCAAGTCACCCTCGGTAAACTCTAGAGGTCGACGTCTCTTGTCTGCATAACTCTTCTGACGACTCTGAGCTGTCATTA
>NW_020631121.1:520-753 GCF_003573695.1 Papaver somniferum
TCGGACGGTGATGCGGAGGCAAGCGAAAAGCGACCGTCGGATGAAGTGATACAACGAAGTTAACGGCTCTAGATGGGGTTAGGTGTTGTAGTGTAAGTCGGAGATATCAAACGTTGATGAACAGCAAAGGAGCGACCGTTGGATTCAATTACCATCTAATCTGAAGGCTTGGAATTTCAGCGCTGTGGTGCTTGGCAGAGACTTCAGATTTTGATGCTCTATGAAGGAGCGAC
>NW_020631122.1:0-486 GCF_003573695.1 Papaver somniferum
ACTACTTAGTATATGATCCTATAAGATGTACACATTACATAGACTACGGGAAAATGAGTAGCCACACTACTAAGAACTTGTTTCACATGTTCATAGGATCGGTTCCCCTCACACTAATAACTTGTGGTACCTCTTTTTAGGATAGGTTCCCCTTTCACTAATAGAAGTTACTATTTGCAAGGGACCGACCATACCATCTTGAGTGATTACTTAAGATGGGTTTTACTAATAAAAGTTACACCAATAACTTAAGTCAGGCATCCGTGAATAGTTTTACCAACCACATAAACAAGTTTATGATAGGTTATACACATCACGCATATTGGTTGTTCACAATAGATTTGTAATTTGAATAGCAATACCAATAAGCCTAGCGATTTCCCTTTCGATCCACAAACGAGTTTGTGAACTTACTTCCTTTAAACGAACGTAAACATTGTTTCCTAGGATGAAATCTTCACTTACACCCATACATAATCACAATAA
>NW_020631122.1:497-1000 GCF_003573695.1 Papaver somniferum
ACTTACTTCCTTTAAACGAACGTAAACATTGTTTCCTAGGATGAAATCTTCACTTACACCCATACATAATCACAATAACATTTAAACGATTATGTCGATGTCTTATATACAAAGTTTAATGGTTAAGCAATAAACCTCGTATCGTATTCCTTAATACTATGTCTATCTAGAGTTCATACACAGCTTCGCAGTTTTGTTTTCAATATGCACGACTTGAAACATACGTTAGGGAATGAAACAGTTCAAGTCAAATATTACTAACCACAAGAGGAAGGATGATTGTTGTCGTTGTAGCTCCATACATCTTCACCATATTCAAGTCTTGTAATACTTGTTAGTCTCAAATACTAATACTTTCAAGCTAACCTATACGAAGTTAACTCTAGCATATAATCAAGCGACTCTTTAAATGAGTTTTGATTCACTAGAATATGATAACCAAACTTGACATACCAACGCTTGGTGGGTTCAACCGAGCAGTGCTCTAATAGATCATTTAGGAA
>NW_020631123.1:0-409 GCF_003573695.1 Papaver somniferum
GGATATTTACACCCCCAAAAGGATGTTTCCACCCCAGTTGCTTAGGGGACACCCAAGGAGGACACCCTTCTTCACGATTTTAAAATTCAAAATGGCGGGAAACATGCATGCAGACGCTGTTGAATTTTCGATTTGATTTTGGAAGATCTCTAAAGAGATTCAATACCAAGAATCAGTTGGGCTTAACTTGATAGAGCTAAACGGGACTATTATAAGCAATTTGATCGATCAAAATGGGCCAGATAAGCCGTGGGAGGAAATCAAAGTTAAACAGGGGAAGATATTATCGGGTGCACTGTGAGCCGATTTTGGAAAGTTTGTGGACAAACAGGGGAAGATATCTTCTCTTATAAAGTTTGTATGTGACTTATGGAAGTATTACAACTCATTTGCGCAGGCAGAAGAGGTG
>NW_020631123.1:609-1000 GCF_003573695.1 Papaver somniferum
CAATACAAGATAAGGGTTCGGATTTCATCACCGCTCCCTTCTTGCCCGCCTTAGGAAAACGAAACCTAACGCGAACCCAAGCTTAAAACTTGACTAGAACGAGACCGATAGGGTATCGCGCTATCAGGAAAAAATTTCGAAGGATATTGGTTACTTTCTTAAGCACACCTCGAAGTTCATGATGGTTTCTGTGAGTTGAATGCGTGACTGCGCCGCCTTGTGATAGCGGTGAGACCTTGGGTATAAAAGCTCCACTGAGCTTCCCTCGCCTCAATTCAACTTACTTTGACTCGGATTGATTCCAGAGGGGTTTGCTTAAATTGTAACGAATTCCCTTTCGAAGGATTAGAAGCTGGTCTAGAAACAATCTAAGTGGAGCCATCATGCTTTT
>NW_020631124.1:0-531 GCF_003573695.1 Papaver somniferum
GTCAAAATAAGCAAAATAAGGTTGTTAATATAACCTTCAAAAAAGAAAAAAAAAAACGGGATCATTTTTCTAATCAGAAGAGATAAGTGTAGTAATTAGAGGAACTTACGTATAATCGTTGTTAAGATAGGGGGTCACTGTATTTTTTCTAATTAGTTGAGAAACTATACTCTTTTCACCTTTAAAGAGCCTGGCGTTTTTAGGGGCCACTCAAAAGGATTTAGGGGCCAACAATAAAACAAAAAAGGTCACCCAAAGGGAAAATGTAGCCAGCCCTTATCTCGCGTAATTCGTAATGGCGAAATTACCCTTATATATTCGGAGGATATGATAACATTGTTACCCTCCGAATACAATCGGAGACCAAAATATTTGCCAGACGTCCGATTATACGAGGTGCAGTATTTCTTGGTTCGTGTTTTGGATTCAGCGTTAATCGGGAGTTAAATATATTACAAAACCTACCGATTATAAGTTGCCGCAAATTCAAATTTTGAAAGCTACCATAATCGGTAGATATGCTAAATCCAA
>NW_020631124.1:542-933 GCF_003573695.1 Papaver somniferum
AAGAAACTCATATCTATCACCCCAATTGCACCAAACTCTTTCCTCTCTTCAGTTTTAATTTTCATAACAAAAAACATGGATATTGCTTTTGCCGAAGAAGAAGATTGTGCTATTTATAGAGTGTGGGTTGTGGTAACTACTCATGATCGTGTTCACAAGCTCCACAAATCGGAATCCGAAGAGCAGATATGGAACCGTATCTTAATGGTATTTGAGGCCTTAGATGGTAATCGAAGATCATCCAATGACATTAAGATGAGAAAGAATGCGTTAGATAAGGAGATTGACAAACTTGAAGATGAGGAACGGTTTGTTAGGAACGCTTTTCCTTGGTGGACGTATGAAAAACGAGTAAGTATCTCTGTAACTCCAATTCACATTAACAAAAGTT
>NW_020631125.1:0-275 GCF_003573695.1 Papaver somniferum
TCGGTCCCTGCGCGGATCATTTTCTTCTACCATCTAGAGATATGGGTTGAAGAATGAAATCGGGAATTAGAAATTGACATTGTAACCGAGAGATTAATCTCCCACTGTGCTCGCCAATTGTTTGATGGGTGAAAACAATTTCTGCTGATTTTGGTAATTTCGAGTGTGTGGGTGAGAAACGAGTCTAAACCCTAAACAATGTACTGCAAGGGAGTACTTTGATTCGAGAGATCAGTCTGTACAAATCCGGCCTAAACCAAGAAATGGCCGTTCCA
>NW_020631125.1:286-553 GCF_003573695.1 Papaver somniferum
TCCAGACTTGCTTCGGTCACAAAGTGAAGGAGAAGGGTTGGTCTAGGGAGGGAAGCGAAGAGAGTGTTGAGATCATAATAGTTGATTCGGGAAGAGTAGTTGTTTGACGACTTGTATCAGAAAGTGGAAACCTAACAGATGGGAAAGCTAACAAGTGATTTCTGAGTGTTGTATTCTCCTGGGCAAAACTTGTCCTTTGGTGGAAATAAGTGAGATCTATTTATACAAGTTGCAACGAAACGTACCCTGGTCTCGTAAGAAGTGGAA
>NW_020631125.1:564-1000 GCF_003573695.1 Papaver somniferum
GTGAGACCTATTTATACAAGTCGCAACGAAACGTACCCTGGTCTCGTAAGAAGTGGAAACGGTTGAGTAAATGGAAGAAAGCGGTAACGGGTAACGCCTGGAATTGATGTTTCCATAATGAAGGAAACGTTTCATCATTACTTCTTGTATTTACTAACCGCCTCACTCTTATGACACTTTCTTGTAACGGGCGTAGTGTACGCCGCACGCTGTAAACAACCAGACCAATACCCTGATGAGCATCTCCCAGTTTGTGACATGTTTTGATGTCTCGAATGTTTTGTGTAGCATGTTGCTATTGTTTGGCAAGTTGAGATTGGGAGGCTTGCCGGCTCGGTGGTGACCTTCGACGGTCGAGATTTTGCATCTTGAGAGGAAGGCTAGCCGTTGATTGTGGTTACCTTCCGTTGGTAGCCAGTGGCGTGTCCACGGTGCT
>NW_020631126.1:0-301 GCF_003573695.1 Papaver somniferum
AATTACAAGACAAAAATTACACGGCCATGAGAGAAGGACTTTCAAAACTTGGATCTTCGCAACTTGTGATGTCTTGGTATCATGGATTCTAACAACTTATATCATTTGCTCTTATAACTTCAACTTTGATTTTTGAATTATTCTCTTCTATTGTTGCTTCTAAACCTAAAACATCTTCAACTTTCTTCATAGATTTTGATGTCGCTCCGCTTGTTGATGATGATAAGTTTCTACTGAGAGAGAGTCGCAATCCAGTAACTAAGAATACATTGTGAGGTTGCTTTGTCTTTCTGGCATTTTC
>NW_020631126.1:501-849 GCF_003573695.1 Papaver somniferum
AAATAAGTAGTGTCTTTTATTCTAGCCTCGTCCTCTAAATTAGGCAAATATTCACTATTGATATCAAGGGTAGAATTAGAAACCCTATTTTGGAAATTTAGATTATTTCGAGTAGCATTAGCCAACTGTTCATTTTCTGCCTCTAGACGTGCCTGAATTTCACTGAGCATAACACTTATACGTTTACCACTCTCGTTTATCATCTCAGAATAACGTGTACACCCTTCTTTTAAACTATTCATTGCAACTAAACGTTTATGCGTCCTTTTAATCCGTTGTTGGGTCTCTTCTAGAGAAGGAATAGGTTCAGAAATATCATAATCAGGACTAGTTTCCAAAAACGAGTAA
>NW_020631127.1:0-589 GCF_003573695.1 Papaver somniferum
GAGCAATGGGAGAAATTAGTTCTCATAGCAAGCTAATTCTCTTTCCATTCCATTTGTATGCCTAGAGCCACTGCCTTGGCCTTGCATTGTCATCACTGTTAGCTTCACCATCTCCCCTGCCCTTGGCTTAGGCCTTGGTTCATTTGCATTGTTCTCTGCTTGTTTTCTTCATTGTCTTCATTGTCTTTGCTTCACTGCCTTTGCTTCATTGTCTTTGCTTCACTGCCATCTCTTCTTTTTCCTTGCCTTGCAACCCTGCTGTTGTTTACTTTTCCTCATTCCTTCACTGCCTTGTTCTGCTGCTGCTGCTTTCTTTTCTTTGCTACTGCAGTTGTCTGCTTCCACTGCCCTGCAACCCTGTTGCCTCCCTTCCACTGCTTGTGCAGCTGTTGTGCTGCTGCTGTGCATTGTTGTGCTGCTGCTGTGCACTTGCCCTTTGCACTGCTGCTGCTCTCCCTTTCCCTGCTTCTGCTGCTGCAGAAGCCACCACTGCTGCTGCTGCTTCCTCTCCAAGGCCCAGACCACAGCTCAGATTAAGGCCTAAGGCTCAGTTCACTACACTGAGCCCAAGCCCAAATTCAAAATCAAA
>NW_020631127.1:600-1000 GCF_003573695.1 Papaver somniferum
ACCACATCTCAGATTAAGGCCTAAGGCTCAGTTCACTACACTGAGCCCAAGCCCAAATTCAAAATCAAAGGCCCAGGTCACTGTTACAAGGCCCAGTACTATTCAAAAACCTAAAGCCCAATTCACAGTCACTGTTAGCCCAAGGCCCAGTGCAATTCCAAAGGTTAAAAGCCCAAGTTCATAGCTAAAAATCCAAAGGCCCAGTTCATTCCCAAAGAACTCAAAGGCCCAAAGCAATTCATCAAAGCCAACTGAATCCAAGACCATTCCAAAACCCACTAAGCCCAAAGCAAATTTAGAGCCCAATAGCAATTTAGAGCCCAAATAGCTAAACACTACAAAACACACCCAGTCTCTGTGGATCGACCCGTACTTGCACGAGCTACAACTGACGACCGTG
>NW_020631128.1:0-273 GCF_003573695.1 Papaver somniferum
TCGCCCCCCAGGCTGTGGTCGATAAAAGCCTGTTCGAAAATTTCGAATCCAAAAGACACCATTGATGTCTGTTGATGAAGGAACCTGACGTTTCGTGAATAGAAACCTGTTGGCGAATAAAAACCTATTCCCAACAGGTGCAAAACCCTTTATAAATAGCTTCTCCCAGTTTCGTTTAACATATAAGAAAAATCAATCTGTTTTCTCTGTTTCAAAAAGCATCATCAGAAATCAGAAATCTCTTTGTGTGTTCTTGATTGAATCAAGGGGTAC
>NW_020631128.1:284-526 GCF_003573695.1 Papaver somniferum
AAATATGTGTGCAAGCAAAGATAACTAGAATTTCCCATAAGTCTGTAGTACGAAATTCTTCCTTACTTGAATTAGTACATAGTGATGTGGGTGATTTGCATGGTTCTGCCACTCGTGGTGAAAATAAGTATTATGTCACTTTTATAGAAGATAGTACTAGATATGCTTATACATATTTAATGAAATCTAAGGATGAAGTCTTTGATAAATTTAGGATTTATAAAGCAGAAGTAGAGACACAA
>NW_020631128.1:726-1000 GCF_003573695.1 Papaver somniferum
ATTGGGAGGGTAGAAATATTTGTCTAAAAGAAATTTATACAAGCCTTGAAAGTTTTGGAGTGCAACACTTTCTTCTCTGATTCATTCATCCTTTGTGAAACCCAATTTTTTCCAACATACTTTTGATTCCCGAAAAATATTTTTACTTTTGATTGTCAAACAACTGCAAGTCAACCTCGCTTCTAACAACCATAATTGTTAAGCTTAAGTTTATATCGTCCCTGTTAGATGAATATTCTTTAAAGATACACTATACATGTTGTTGTAAGAGCTC
>NW_020631129.1:0-412 GCF_003573695.1 Papaver somniferum
GGCAGAAGAAGATCAGCCACACACAGCGTTCTACACGCCACATGGCCTTTATTGCTACACTAGAATGCCCTTCGAACTTCGAAATGCAGGGGAAACCTACCAAAGAATGGTCGATGCTATCTTCAGACCATGGATTGGTAGTACCTTAGAAGTCTACATTGACGATATGCTCGTCAAAAGTAAGCTGCGCAAAGATGACCACCAGGATTTGAGAGATATCTTCGAAGAAATGAGAAAACATCACATGAAAGTGAATCCAGAGAAATGTACTTTCGGTGTCACCTTGGGGAAATTCCTTGGGTATCTGGTAACAAAAAGGGGCATTGAGATAGACCCAGTAAAGATTCAGGCCATAGTATAAATGCCATCCCCGAAGAATTTAAAAGAAGTGCAGAAACTCAATGGGTCCATA
>NW_020631129.1:423-883 GCF_003573695.1 Papaver somniferum
GTAAGTTTGAATGGACCGCAGAATGCGAAGAAGCCTTCCAAAAAATCAAAGAATACCTAGCTTCAATTCCGATCCTGCAGAAGCCGGATCCTGATGAAGTTTTGGCATTATACATAGCAGCAACAGAAGACGCAGTCAGCGCAGTGTTGGTCAAAACCAATACGAAGATAGAACATCCTATCTATTACGTCAGTAAGACCCTCAATTCTGCGGAAAGGAACTACACAAAGATCAAACAACTTATCCTAGCATTGGTATGGGCTACTCAAAAGCTGAGAACTTACTTCCTAACTCACTTCATCCGGGTCCCATGCAAAGCACCACTAGAAGCAGTCCTCAAAAGTGCGGGAAAAGTGGGCAGAATAGCCAAGTGGAACACCCACCTGGACCAATTCAACATCATTCATGAAATTCAACATTCTCGAAAATCCCAAGTTTTGGCGGATTTCTTAGCAGACCT
>NW_020631129.1:1083-1461 GCF_003573695.1 Papaver somniferum
AAATCAAGACGAAGACTTAAGCAACGAAGATGATTGGAGAATGGTGATCCATGCGTTTCTCGAAAAGGGAAGTTTACCCGCGGACCATAAACAGGCTAGGAAAATACTCTCCAAAGTAGGAAGATATGATCTTCAGGATGTGGTCTTTTACAAGAAATCCTTCCTCGGACCGTTACTACGTTTCTTATCTCGGAAAGATGGGCATCGAATTCTAAACGACATCCATTATGGCGACGCAGGGAATCATAGAGGTATGAGATCACTAGCCGACAAAGCAAAAACGCAAGGATATTACTGGCCCACGATGATACAGGATGCCGCAAGAATGTCCCGACGATGTGAAGAATGTCAGCGTTTCGCCAAAAAGATACACGCGCC
>NW_020631129.1:1661-2083 GCF_003573695.1 Papaver somniferum
CAAGAATCCAATGGATATCCTCGAACCCGCGAGTCAAAGACAATGGGAAGTCTTCGTCGATGGTTCCAAAAATAAGGAAGGAGCAGGAATAGGCATTGTCATCACCACTCCAACCGGAGAAAGGATTGTACAAGCACTCAGGTTAGAATTCAAAGAGCATACCAACAACATTGTCGAATACGAGGCGGTCGTACATGCCCTCCGTGTAATAATAGAGATGGGGGTAACCGACGTAAGACTAACAAGTGATTCGCAGCTTGTCATACTGCAAATAGGGCTCGAGTACAATGTGTACGATGACACCCTCTATGCTTACATGGCCTTGGTCCAAACATTGGCATCAAAAATTCCGAACATCAAGTTCCGACACTTATGCAGAAGGGATCTCAGGCATGCGGATGCCCTAGCATATATATCATCCA
>NW_020631130.1:0-593 GCF_003573695.1 Papaver somniferum
TTCGATCATGAAATCGGAGTAATGAGATAATATAGTTATTGCTATTCTATGAGATCAAGCCGTGGATTCGATCATAGAATCAGAACAATTGTTATTGCCATTCCATGGGACCAGTCGTGGATTCGACCATGGAATAGGAGCAATTATAGATTATTCTGGGAATTCAGTAGTGAATGTCACGGCAGAATTAATCTTAATTAGGAATAATTAACTTTGTGGCTCTATACTAGCAGAGCAAGCTGTCTAGGAGCATTAATTATCCCGATATGAGCTTGTCGGTAAGTCATATCCTTTATATAGTCAGGGTAAACTCGTTGTTTGTTCCTGAAGACGTTATCGCTCTATACTAGCAGAGCAAGCTGTCTAGGAGCCGTCCATCTCGTGATACTATATAGAAATAATCACTGAAAGTATTCAGTATTCATGAGATATGTCTTTGTCCAGTCGTGAGACTACATATCTACATGTACTCTGAGAGAAAGTACTCTCCGTTGAGAATTCGATGAGAGACCCGTGTCTCGATACACACGTCTGATTTCTGAATCAGAGCTTCGTATAATTATGAGTTTACGATTTTAGCCTTTGTTGAAAAT
>NW_020631130.1:725-1000 GCF_003573695.1 Papaver somniferum
TGCTTACTGAGGAAAGCTGTGTTCCTCAGTCAGCATTAAATGGTGATTTTCCGGCCATAAATAATAATACCAGTAATTGAACTTAGTCGTAAGTTGAGACGTTACCGGATTTAGAGAACATGATCAAACCACGACTTGATGAAGGCTTCAATGTCATGATTGGAGCGTCGTTTGATGAGCATAAATTGGTGTTGAACCGCTGGTTTGGACGACGAGTCCGTGGTCGGTTAGGATTCGCGGGTCGGGCCCAATAAGGAAATCCTTAGAAAATTAGG
>NW_020631131.1:0-714 GCF_003573695.1 Papaver somniferum
TGTGTATCAATCATACCATCTGACCGTTGATATTGGTTGCTTAGTTTCTAAGCATACTTAGCTTGAATCTTAAAATCAGGAGTTCATATAACGGTGAATATCAATTGCTTTGTTACTAATCTATCTTAGCTTTGATTGTAAGCAACCCTGATTTGAAAGACTATATAAGGGAGAACTCTAGCATCTGGAAAACCCAATCTCGATATTCTCGTGTGTCCTAGTTGCAAACTAGAGTCGATTCTCCTTTAACCTAGGTTTTCCAAAACCATTATTAGGTTAACGACTTGAAGACTTTATTTAGGATTCGTGAAGCCAGATCCAACTATTTTCTATGTAATTGCGTATTTTGATCTTACTTTTTCTATCGTATTATTTTATCTTCTAGATTTAATCGAGATTTATCTCCGATAGGTAAGATATGAGAAGTAATCACAACAGTTTTTCGTCTCAGACTCTTGTGATTCCTCAATAACTTTTTCTATCAATCAGTTAGGTTATTTTGAGGTGGCTAATATTTCTAGGATGCTCTTCGGGAGTATAAGACCCGATTATTAGTTAAGTTTCCTGTTCACCTTGATTTATCTAAAGACGGAAACAAAACCAAAATATAGACATATATGTGGGAGACATATTTGTTTATAAGTCTTCAACTTTGGGTCGTACCAACTCTTAGTTGTGGGTGAGATCATCTAAGAGAATCAAGTGCGCAGATTC
>NW_020631132.1:0-655 GCF_003573695.1 Papaver somniferum
GTCAGTCTAGTAACTCTCAGGTTCCCCCAGGTTTTGGCTATCATAAGAATCCTTCAGAACTAGCACAAACTCAGAACCCTTCAGATAAAAAGATCTCGAGTTTAGAAGAAACTCTCGCCTCATTTATTAAAAGCTCTGAAAAGATCAACCATCTGGTTGCGCAAGGGATAGAAGAACGTAAAAACATAAGTTATGCTAACTCCCAGGCCATTTCCGAGTTAAAAAATCAGGTTAGTCAGATAAATGAGACTTTGAGAGAAAAAGGAAAGTTTCCTAGTCAACCACAACCTAATCCTAGGGGGGTCCATCAAATATCTTCAGTTGGTGAGGAATCATCAAACCATGTGAAATCGATAAAAACCCTTAGGAGCGGTAAAACAGTAGACAATTAGGTAGGCATGACTAGTGAACATACTGTAGCTCCACCTTCTACTTCCCAAGAGGGGGAACATGTAGCTGAGGAAACTGAAACAGTCTCTAAGGATTCCCAAGAAATTCCTGATAGGTCTACCTATGTGCCTAGAGCCCCATATCCACATTTGTTAGCCCCAACAAAGAAGAAGTCGACTTTCAACGAGATAATGGAAACATTTAAGCAGGTGAACATCAACATTCCGTTATTAGAAGCAATTAGGCAGATGCCCGCTTATGCCAA
>NW_020631132.1:666-1000 GCF_003573695.1 Papaver somniferum
AACATCAATATTCTGTTATTATAAGCAATTAGGCAGATGCCCGCTTATGCCAAGTTCCTTAAAGATCTTTGTGCACGAAAGCGTAAGCTGAATGTCCATAAGAAAGCCTTTTTAGCTGGTCAAGTAAGTTCAATTATTCTGAACCAAACACCCCCTAAGTATAAGGACCCTGGGTGCCCCACCATATCTTGTGCAATTGGTAATCACATGGTAGATAAGGCATTACTTGACTTATGAGCTAGTGTTAACTTACTCCCGTTCATGTATACACCCATATAGGTCTTGCTAAGTTGAAACCGACTAAAATGACACTACAGTTAGCTGATAGGTCTGT
>NW_020631133.1:0-454 GCF_003573695.1 Papaver somniferum
TTAGAATACTTAACCATTATTGGATATGTCATGTTGTGCACTCTTACACATATGTAATCCATGTCCAGGAATCATAGTATGCGCACCCGTTTGCGTACCTGTTGGTTTGAGAAATCCGGGAACCTAAGTATGCGTACTCGTTTGCGTACTGGCGTACAGGTTCATGTCCGAGAATTTCTGCTGGGATTGAAAGTTCGCGTACCCGTTTGCGTACTGGCGAAACCCAATCTTAGTCCGAGTATTTCAAATATACATACCCATTTGCATACTTGAAGGTTAAAGTTCTAAAATCGGTTATGAACATGAACATAAACATTTATATAATAAGGAATGCAATCTTTGCAAACCGTGGCTATAATGTTCATGATTGATTCGAGTGAATCAAATCGATTTTGCTTCAATTGTGTTCTTGTATAATTCTATGAGAATATAGCAATTGAACAACTCTTTAACT
>NW_020631133.1:465-1000 GCF_003573695.1 Papaver somniferum
CCAAATCGATTTTTCTTCAATTGTGTTCTTGTATAATTATATGAAAATATAGCAATTGAACAACTCTTTAACTAGTTATATTTGAGTCATTTGAACTAGTTATGGTTAAGATGAATAAGGTTGATATGAGAGTAATCATATGGCTAACCTCGGTTAACTATTTGTGAACCAACATGGTGTACACGTTTGGGTACGGTTACATAAACCTAAATGAGGGTACATTTCATTTGTGTGTAACAAGCTAAGTTCGATCTAACGGTTGAAAGATATTAGCTTGGTTGAATCAGGTTTTTCATCTAACAGTGAATATTGAATGCTTTTTTACCAAGGTAACTTGGATTGAAAACTCTGATTTGAAAACTATATAAAGGAGAACTCTAGCAACTGGGAAAACTAATCCCCACACCTCCTGTGTGTTACTAGTTGCATGAACTAGAGTCGATTCTCCTTTAACTTTAGATTTCTTCGAGACCCTGTAGGTTAACGACTTCAAAGACTTCATTAAGATTGTGAAGCCAGACCCAACTATTATCTT
>NW_020631134.1:0-476 GCF_003573695.1 Papaver somniferum
GAGATGGATGTTGCAGTATTAATTGGTCAATGGAGAAAGTGCGGGTAATGTTGCTGACGTGGTAGGAACTCATTCTCGTATGTAAAAAACATGTTACCAGCCTCTTAATATGTCATGTTTTTGTATGAAATGTTAGAGCTAATGTTATTATTGAATAAAACAAGGGTATTATTTGGCTAACACGGTTATAAAAGTTACAGTTGAGATTTTTTATGAATACTTGAAAAGGTACGAGAAGTCGCTAGCTAGTTTTCAACGGTGAATCGTTGGTCAAAAGTGAAA
Source organism: Papaver somniferum (assembly GCF_003573695.1). Classification (NCBI taxonomy): domain Eukaryota; kingdom Viridiplantae; phylum Streptophyta; class Magnoliopsida; order Ranunculales; family Papaveraceae; genus Papaver; species Papaver somniferum. Next base: position 283 of record NW_020631134.1, read on the forward strand.
AGAAGAGAGTACCAAGTACACCACCAACTTTTTCGTTCAACAACCTGTTGGAGTAATTCGATTGCGGTAAATGAGGATTCGTTGCTCGGACTTGAAAAGATTTTTAAAACAAAAATATATACAAAATTTGTCACAGGATCAAGAGATACTGGGACTCAGGATTCCACCAATTCTTATACTCATGCGAATCAACT
>NW_020631134.1:676-1000 GCF_003573695.1 Papaver somniferum
CATACATCATCAGATAAAATCACAAATAATCAAGAAAAATCATAAATCAACTCATAATAGTGCAAATAGTCATAAAAGAATTAAATAGAATTACTCATGCATAAAGAATGGTTTCCTCCATAATCCCAGTAACGGGGTTTAGCTATTCATAATAATCATGTTCTAAAAATATATATTTGATGCTCAAAATATGATTAAAAGAGTCAAAAGTTATAAAACAGTGATTCTAAGACTCACAGAATACGTCCAAAAATAAACGATACCAGGGAACTGCAGTAAAGTAACGACACTCCGCTGCTGTTGTTGACGCTGCGGAAAATAAGA
>NW_020631135.1:0-132 GCF_003573695.1 Papaver somniferum
AAAAAGCATGATGGCTCCACTTAGATTGTTTCTAGACCAGCTTCTAATCCTTTGAAAGGGAATTCGTTACAATTTGAGCAAACCCCTCTGGAATCAATCCGAGTCAAAGTATGTTGAATAGAGGCGAGGGAA
>NW_020631135.1:332-628 GCF_003573695.1 Papaver somniferum
GTTACCCTATCAGTCTCGTTCTAGTCAAAATTTTAGGCTTAGGTTCGCGTAGGTTACGTGTTCCTAAGGCGGGCAAGAAGGAAACGGTGATGAAATCCGAGTCCTTATCTTGATTTGGCCAGGCCTAGCCCTATACTAGAAAATTAAATCCGATTTCAGGTCCTCAACATATAGGCATACAAAATCATCCAGTAAACCCGCTGACAGGGGATTCACGGGTGCTTAGAATTCTTACCTCCCGTTCCATACGGGGGATGAACCGTTGAAGTCGACTCGGGCCACGACTCCTATGTCAT
>NW_020631135.1:639-987 GCF_003573695.1 Papaver somniferum
CGGGTGTTTAGAATTCTTACCTCCCGTTCCAGACGGGGGATGAACCGTTGAAGTCGACTCGGGCCACGACTCCTATGTCATGTACGAACCCGAGGGGCCGAGGCGATATCGTAATCGTCGTCCTTCTCTGCAAACAGTTTATTTAAAAGTACCCTTCCGTAGGGTTTTTAAAAAAATAATAAATAAAAATGTCCAATGTCCAAAAATAAAAATGTCGAAAAAAAAAACTTTACAAAAAAAAAACAAAAAAAAAACTTAATTACAGTTTCTAAAAAAAAAAAAAAATTAGATTATCTATATGCAAAAAATTTCTTCTTCACTCCTTTTGGATTCCTCCTTCTTTTTTTT
>NW_020631136.1:0-612 GCF_003573695.1 Papaver somniferum
AAAGAAGAATCTTCAATTTCGCAAAAAGAATGAAGAATTTGAAGCTGAAGTTAAAGGTCTTCGCGAGAAAAATAGACAATTAGAAATTGATTCTTCCTCGTATAAGAACAAAATTTCTAGTCTTCAACAAGCTAATAATCAGCTCTACGGTATGTTACTTTTCTCCTTTCTCTTTATTCATTCATCCTGTTGTTTTATCTTATTTAAATGATCCTTTTTGCAGACATTTATGGTCTTTCTGATGAAGCTACCCTTCTTCGCTCATTTCCTAATGCCTTGGATAATGATACCCTTCTTGAACGTCTTAACAATTCCTTAAATAGCTTCTCAAATGATAGAATTTCATCTCTTTCTCTAAATGAACTTAGATCGAAATTTCGCCTCTTAGAAATTGATCATAGATCCAGTTTAGGCTTAGCCAACAGATTTAAGCGTCTCCTTATTGATTCCAAAGAGAAAACCAATGAGTTAAGAACCAAAATTAGCGGTCTCATACATGATAAGGATCGTATCTCTGATCAAGGTGCCAAGGCTTTGGCGAAATTCCAAGAGGCTCTCCTTGAAGTTCAACATGAGCGAGATGAAGCTAATCGCAAGAATATTGAACTCTGC
>NW_020631136.1:628-976 GCF_003573695.1 Papaver somniferum
CTTGAAGTTCAACTTGAGCGAGATGAAGCTAACCGCAAGAATATTGAACTCTGCGAAAGGGAAAATCAAATTCGTTCTCATCTTCTCATAAGTAGTGAGGATGAATTTGTCTGGGCTGCGAAAATTTTAGATGATGCTAGAAAAGATTTAGTCGTAAATGTTAGTCTCCAAGTTGAACATACAGCCTTGATTAGAGACATGATTTCTGACATAGAAGGTTGCTAATTGCTCTTCTTTACTAATTTTTTGCTTCTTATGAATTTTCATCAAGTTAATAATTAATTGTCTTTTTTTCGCAGATTCTGAAAATAAATATCGTGAAAAGATTGAAGAACTTGAAGCTGAAAA
>NW_020631137.1:0-327 GCF_003573695.1 Papaver somniferum
AGGTGCTTAGCCGAACATGAAATCCCTACAATCCTGAAGGAAGTACATGATGGAGAACATCAAGGAAAGATGAAACTATTTCTTCAAATTCATGAGAAATATTATTGGCCAACCATGGAAGATGATGCAGCCGCACACGTTTAGAGGTGTCATCAATGCCAAACCCATGGTAATCTCATCCACACTCCTTGTCTCCCGTTGAATTCTGTGAATACTCCGTGGCCTTTCTACAGCTGGGTACTAGATATCATTGGGAAGATCAATCCAGCATCTTCAAAACAACATGAATACATCATCACTGCGACAGAGTACTTCACCAAGTGGGTC
>NW_020631137.1:409-738 GCF_003573695.1 Papaver somniferum
AGTACTTCACCAAGTGGGTCGAAGCTATTCCTCTTCGAAGCACCACTGGAGTTACGATTGCCGCCTTCATCAAAGAGCACATAATATGCAGATTCGGAGTTCCTAAGCATATCATCATAGATAACGGAAATCCTTTTGCCAATCAAGATGTTGAGAAGCTGCTCAATAAATATGGGATCAAACAAATCTTCCCCACACCTTACTACCCGCAAGGAAATGGTCAAGCAGAAAGTACCAACAAGACTTTGATCAGGATTATCAGTCGGACGATTCATGACAATCCTCGATTATGGCATGAGCAATTACCCATGGCTCTATGGGCTTACAGA
>NW_020631138.1:0-382 GCF_003573695.1 Papaver somniferum
TTCGCAGCTTCGTGAAGCTCTGAGAAATTATGGAATCGAAGATTTTCTAGCAAGGCCCTGTAGACCGGGAGCATGCCATTGATGCACAAGTCCACCAGTTGTTGCTCCGTGACGTTTGGGTCATGACAATCCAGGGCTTGGACTCTGAACCTTTTCACATAATCATTGGGATTTTCACTGACCCTCTGAAACATTCTTCCAAGGTCGGAGAGGGTGACTTGTTCTGACACGAAGAAGTATTTCCTGTAAAATGCGTTAACCATTTCTCCCCAATTGTTGATGGTCCCTGGTGTGATGTTGTTATACCAGGTGTATGCTCTGCCTTTCATAGATTTTGAGATTTCCTTGAGACGGACGACATGATTATGTTCATGTTCTCCCA
>NW_020631138.1:389-1000 GCF_003573695.1 Papaver somniferum
AGGTGTATGCCCTGCCTTTCAGAGATTTTGAGAATTCCTTGAGACGGACGACATGATTATGTTCATGTTCTCCCAAGGCTTCGAGAAAACGAGAGATATGTTCCCGAGCATTGCCAGTTCCATCATACAAGGTGAAAGTTGGAGAAACGTAACCTTTGGGGAGTGGAATCCTCTGCGTAGCAGCAGGGTAAGGAGGTTTATGACGATGGTCATGCGATGTCTTGCCTTTTCCATGGTTCTCTAAGAGGTGCTCCAGATCCTCGCGAGTGATGAAATTCGGTGATCCCTTCGCTGATGAGTTGTCTGCAGCAGTTTTGTGGACTTCGTCGTCTTCTACTGTATGGATTGGAATTACTTCAGGACCGTCGTCCGAGGATTTCTCCTTCTCCTTTCCCTTCTCTTGAGTCTTCTCTGACATCTTGTCAGTAAGGGTTTTGAGATAATTACACAGCTCCTTCTGTGTAGCATCCATGTCAGTCTGGTTTTTTGCAAGAGTCTCCTGCGCTTTGATAAGATCAGCAATGGTAGGCGGTGGATCTCTTCTGACTTCTTCAGGGTGTCGTCCGGACAGTGGATGACCTTCGGCGTGAGGATAAGTAGTGTCACCACCA
>NW_020631139.1:0-630 GCF_003573695.1 Papaver somniferum
ATATCTAAAGACGGAACAAAACTTAGGGTTTATCTGTGGGATACAAATTTATCCTCTTATAGACTTTTTTGTGTGACACAGATCTGTTTATTATCAAATCTGTGATTTTGGGTTACAACAACTCTTTGTTGTGGGTGAGATCAGCTAAGGGAATCAAGTGCGCAGTATCCTGCTGGGATCAGAGGCGTAGGAGTACAAATGTACCTTAGATCGGTGGGAGACTGATTGGGGTTCAACTATAGTCCAATCCGAAGTTAATTTGCAGTAGTCTAGTGTTTGCAGCGTCTTAATACAGTGTGTATTCAATACGGACTAGGTCCCGGGATTTTTCTGCATTTGCGGTTTCCTCGTTAACAAAATTTCTGGTATCTGTGTTATTTCTTTTCCGCATTATATTTTATATAATTGAAATAATACAGGTTGTGCGTTCGTGATCATCAACTTCTCTAATCCAACCTTTAGTTGTTAATTTTAGTTGATTGATCCTTGGACATTGGTCTTTAGTACCGTCTAAGTATTCATTTTATTTGATAAAGACTCGCTATTGTTTTTAGCTTGAGTAAAAATAAAATCAAGAGAGAGATATTAACTCCTTGAGATACTTTTATCTAGATTGAGTCTGACTGTCTA
>NW_020631139.1:641-1000 GCF_003573695.1 Papaver somniferum
CTTGAGTAAAAATCAAATCAAGAGAGAGATATTAACTCCTTGAGATACTTTTATCTAGATTGAGTCTGACTGTCTAGTTGATTCTCTAGCAAAGTATTTCGGAGTTAGTCCATACATATTGCTAATCGAAATATTGAGTGGTGTTGTTAGACCCCCGCTTTTTCGATTGGTATCAGATCAGGCAAACACGTTCAAGACCTAACAAGTCTGTGTTTGTAGCGATCTGACTCTATGGACAGATGTGTTATCTCTATTGACGTACCACCAGTCTTTGATGGCTCAAACTACTCAAAATGGAAAGTTGCAATGTGTGCTTATCTTCAAGCATGTGATTTTCAAACCTGGGTATGTATTGTTAA
>NW_020631140.1:0-532 GCF_003573695.1 Papaver somniferum
GTATTTTTGCACAAATCATCAAATAATAATAAAATAAAATAAATTATGAAAACTTGTGGGACCGGGCCTTGGCCGGCCGGCCATGCCCTAGCCGGTCCCACACGCCCCTTTGTTTTATTATTTTATTATTAGTTTTCCTTGAATTCATCAAATTCCTTGATTTCATGGTATTTCTCTCAAATTAGGAAAAATTCCCTCAATTCATCAAAAATACATGAAAAATACACAAAAATTAGGGAGACTCGTGGGACAGGGCCCAAGCCGGCCGGCCATGCCTTCCACGGTCCCACACGCCCTTGTTTTTATTATTTTAATATTTTTTGCTTCCTTGAACTCATGAAAATTCCTTCAATTCATGGAAACTCCCTAAATTCATCAAATTTCTCAAAATTCATGAATTTTTCATAAAATCATCAAAAATATTATAAAATTAAGGAAAAGGCACCACGGGACCGTGGTCACGACCGGCCGACCATGCCTTGACCACGGCGGTCCCACGCCTCCTCATTCCTTATTTTATAATTATTTTTCA
>NW_020631140.1:543-1000 GCF_003573695.1 Papaver somniferum
AGACCATGCCTTGACCATGGCGGTCCCACGCCTCCTCATTCCTTATTTTATAATTATTTCCTCAGTTTCGTCGAAACCCTAATTTTGGCATATTTTCTCGAATGGATGCTCAATGGCACGTCAGAAAATATCAAAATTCTCAGGACTGAGACGCGGACGCCCTAGGAACACGATCACGCTATCTCCGACCGACCAAGATTGGCTCTTTGGCTCACGGAAGTCGGTCCCATCAATTTTCACAGTTTTGACCTAATTTGCACAATTGCTCGTATTAGGTCCAAAACTCTTCCAAACACTTTGTATTTTCATGAAGTGATCGTCAGGCGGTCACGTGACAACCCATGGTCGGTTTCATGACCCCATGGTCGGTCCCTCACTCCGTCATAATTAATTAGGTTTTCTCACCTAAGGCTCGGACGAACATTTTCGAATAAATGATTAAATCAGCATTTAATCA
>NW_020631141.1:0-583 GCF_003573695.1 Papaver somniferum
CTGCTACTTGGGTACCTTCGTTAAAAGTAGCTATTAATGCTCACAGAAGACTGTTAAGCAGTTTTTTCAGAAAAAGGACTGAAATAATGTTTTGGACAGAAGGGTATTAAATGCTTATGACATCCTTGGAAAATACAACCTTAAAATGTCGAAAACCAATGAAAAAGGGGGGTGTCATATCTTGCGAAAAACAAGGCTATTAAATGTGTTGGAAGATCTTTTATTCTTAAAATTTTACTGAGATTCATCTGTCAGTCAAAGGTTCTCAGATCTAAGATGCGCTTTGTTTAAGAAAGGTTGTTTTAGTATAAAACAAACATTTTGGCATTTTGTGAGTATGTTTTTTGAAAGATTTGTTGTGGATCTGTAATGAGGCACGTTTTTAGAGGCTATGAACTCAAAAACATACACAAATAATGGATGAACGAATCACTAGAGAGTGAGGTTCATCGGTGAAACATAGATCCCTTCGTTTCATAAGATGTATAAGTAAAATGTAAAACTGTGCCTAAACTCAGGTTCGTGAGCAAAACACGGTGGGCGCCAAACTGTGACTACTCGTTTTCCCGTAGTCTACGTAATG
>NW_020631141.1:594-1000 GCF_003573695.1 Papaver somniferum
GTTCGTGAGCAAAACACGGTGGGCGCCAAACTGTGACTACTCGTTTTCCCGTAGTCTACGTAATGTATACAGCTCTGAGGATCTGATACTAAGTAGTATTGATACCTCCGTTGAACCGATATTGCCAAGTAATAAATGATATCTAAGATCACAATAACAACGAAGAACACAAGTATAATGTAAAAGCTTCTAAGTTATCATGAGACACAAGAGATTTACATGGTTCGACATTTGTCTACATCCACGGGGTAATGAGTGCTTGTTTTTGTATTAAGTTGTGGTGGTTACAAATATCTTAAATTCTTCCCAAAGTAATATAGAGAACTCAAGTGGAAGTAAATACTTAAGTTCTAAACATTAAAGAGGTATAAGCTTAAGAATAGATCTTCTTTCCTAGATATTGAAT
>NW_020631142.1:0-490 GCF_003573695.1 Papaver somniferum
TTTTTCCCATTGCTAGATGTCTCCTATATATAGCCTTTCAAATCAGGTTTCGCCTTGCTCACAAAGAAAACGCTATCCACCGTTAGATGAAAACTTGATTTAGATTCAAGCTAATATATCTCAACCGTTAGATCGAAATCTTAGCTTGTCATACACACATGTACTGAACGAATCTAGGTTTGTGTAACCGTACCCAAAACGTGTGCATTGTTGGTTCAAAAATAGTCAACCAAAAGGTTAACCATTTGATCATTTCATACCAACCATATTCTTCTTCACCATATATAGTTCAATTGACTCAATAGGAACTAGTTAGAGAGTTGTTCAATTGCTATGTGATCTTATATAACTACACAAGACACAATTGAAACAAAGATGATTAGATTCGATTGAATCGGATCATGAACATTATAGCCACGGTTTGCATAAAGCATTCCTTAGTAATTTATGTTTCATGTTCAAAGCATATTTTTAGATCATAACCTCTTAA
>NW_020631143.1:0-606 GCF_003573695.1 Papaver somniferum
TGCTCGTCTAAGTCTTAGGTGAGAAAACCTAATTAATTATGACGGAGTGAGGGACCAACCATGAGGTCATGAAACCGGCCTTGGGTAGTCACGTCACCGCCTGATGATCACTTCATGAAAATCCAAAGTGTTTGGAAGAGTTTTGGACCTAATACGTGCAATTGTGCAAATTAGGTCAAAACTACGAAAATTGATGGGACCGGCTTCCGTGAGCCAAAGAGCTAATCTTGGTCGGTCAAGATAATGTGCTTGCGTCCCCAAGGCGTTCGCGTCTCAGTCCTGAGAATTTTGATATTTTCTGGCGTGCAATTGAGCGTCCATTCGAGAAGATATGCAAAATTAGGGTTTTGCTGAAACGAGGGAAACTTCATGAGATGATAGAAAATAATTATAAAATAAGGAATGAGGAGTCGTGGGACCGCCGTGGTCAAGGCATGGTCGGCCAGTCGTGACCACGGTCACGTGGTGCCTTGTCCTTAATTTTATAATATTTTGATGATTTTATGAAAATTCATGAATTTTTGAGAAATTTGATGAATTTAGGGAGTTTCCATGAATTGAAGGAGTTTTCATGAGTTGAAGGAAGCAAAGAATATTAAAATAATA
>NW_020631143.1:617-1000 GCF_003573695.1 Papaver somniferum
AGTTTCCATGAATTGAAGGAGTTTTCATGAGTTGAAGGAAGCAAAGAATATTGAAATAATAAAAATAAGGGCATGTGGGACCGTGGAAGGCATGGTCGGCCGGCTTGGGCCCGATCCCACGAGTTTCCCTAATTTTTGTGTATTTTCATGTATTTTTGATGACATGAGGGAATTTTTCCTAATTTGAGAGAAATACCATGAAATCAAGGAATTTGATGAATTCAAGGAAAAACTAATAATAAAATAATAAAACAAAGGGGCGTGTGGGACCGGCTAGGGCATGGTCGGCCGGCTAGGGGCCCGGTCCCACAAGTTTTCCTAATTTTATTTTATTTTATTATTTGATGGTTTGTGCAAAAATACCATGAAATCAAGGAGTTTTT
>NW_020631144.1:0-237 GCF_003573695.1 Papaver somniferum
GTTTAGAGGAACCAGTTTATCTTGAGAGTACTGTTTTCGAGTCAAACGATTTAGAAACAATAGTCTTAGAAGAACTCGTAGAGATTAGCGGGGATGAACCTGACTTAGAAAAATCAATCGTACACTTTCAGGAATCTGATGACCTAGAAATTAGGGAGATTATGACCAGTCTACCTAGAGACGCCGAAAACTCTAAGTTTGGGGGTGATTATCATTCTCCATGTTCTTTAACTCTTA
>NW_020631144.1:340-611 GCF_003573695.1 Papaver somniferum
CCAATTGTGGGAACTTTTGATTTTAAGATGTGTCGGTTATTAAGTTTTGAGACTAAACCTAATCACTTTAGGATATTAGGGTCGACACATTTTCTTAAGGAAGACCACCTCTTTCATTGTGGTCAGCTGTGTGAGTCAAATCTGATTGACTTAGAGGATCCCCCGTTATTCAGGTTGTTGTTATGTGCTTATAAGTTCTTAGTTGAGTTTTTCCAGACTCTAATACCTGAACCGGATCTTAGCTTTGAGGAAATCCAACCGATGAAAACCT
>NW_020631144.1:621-1000 GCF_003573695.1 Papaver somniferum
AGAGGATCCCCAATTATTCAGGTTGTTGTTATGTGCTTCTAAGTTCTTAGTTGAGTTTTTCCAGACTCTAATACCTGAACCGGATCTTAGCTTTGAGGAAATCCAACCGATGAAAACATTTTATTTAGACCCTTTTATAGAGCCTGAACCTGAACCACAACTAGATGTAGTTTTCTTAAGAAAGGGTATGTTCGGTATCTTCTTGGTCTGTTGCAGTTTCCTCTTCTTGTGGGTAACACTTTTTGATCCAGATGACCCACAGTTATTCCGGCTACTACTATATGATTATACGTGGTGACTAATCCTTGCTTAGTCTGGCTGAAGACTTTAAACTTAGCACTTCTTGGGAGGTAACCCAATATTCATGCGACATGGTAAT
>NW_020631145.1:0-178 GCF_003573695.1 Papaver somniferum
TTACGATAGTGCGAAGGAGTATAAGAAAAAAATGAAACTTGTGCATGATAGAAACATATTACGGAAGTCATTTTCTCTAGGTCAAAAAGTTCTTCTGTATGACACTCGTTTTCATCTATTCCCCGGGAAACTGCGCTCTCGGTGGACCGGTCCTTTTGTGGTCCGTACTGTTTTTCCT
>NW_020631145.1:378-672 GCF_003573695.1 Papaver somniferum
AGCTTTAGAGCTGACACCTTTAATTTCTCTGGCATTCTAGTTACTTGGAGATAGGTTGAGAATATGTATGTCCTCATAGCTCTTTGGATACTTGTGACCAATTAGGAGTAAAGGTTTTGTGGGTACACCTCTGGTAAACCCTCCGGAGACAACACTCCGCCACTAGGGCCACCTAGTGGTTTAACGGCTTACTGCACGTGCTAAATGTAATCATTTTATTTTAGATTAGATTTGCTCGAGGACTAGCAAATAATAAGTTTGGGGGTATTTGATAGACGCATTTATGTGTCTAAT
>NW_020631145.1:786-1000 GCF_003573695.1 Papaver somniferum
TAAAGGGAGACCGGAACTGGATAAGGGGAGGTCATCTTCATAATTCAAATACAAGTTTTGGCGGGAAAGGACTATGCAGCGTCTGACAGATTTGGAGATCGAATTTCGGACGTGATTTTAGGAGATTCAATTGTTGTATTTGGTACGTATGGAATCTACATGACTAAACAGGCCTGGTACAATCAATTGGACCCAACCAATTGGGCTGGAATGG
>NW_020631146.1:0-390 GCF_003573695.1 Papaver somniferum
CCATGGTTGAGAAAAATTAGTGTGACTGCAACTCATGAATTGGCCATGATAAAATGAATTTTGCGTGTCCAATTGATGACAAAGGCCACGGCTATAATAAAATTCACGTGACTTTAAGGTAAACTTTAGCCACATATAATTAAATTATGTGTCTATAAGGATCCTATGACCATGGTGATAGTGAAAATGCTTAACTACAAAAAAAAATATTGAGTACCATATAGACACGGTTTTAGAGTTATGGCCATGGTAAATCATATTTTATAGCCACTAAAAGTTTATGTAGCCATAGGGATACCTTTTTGTCTCGGCACCTGATGCCACATTTTTGGAGTGAAAAAAATCCATGACCAAAAGCCTATGGACACGGTGATTAAGTGTGGCCAATGT
>NW_020631146.1:524-860 GCF_003573695.1 Papaver somniferum
GGTACCTCCAATTTCGACTACCTGGGTCTTTACATCAATTTTTCTACTCGGATCCTCTATTTAGGTCCTTCCAGAAGAAGGGAAAACGAAAGAGAGAGATTCAAAAAAATACTGGGGATTGACGGTCCACTGGTTAAGACGATCGATTTCACAATCCAAAACCGACCAAGAAATCAAGACCAGAATAAAACCTCACATCTCTCAGAAGTCCAAGGTTCAAGATATCATGGAAAGAAAACTAAAGAAAGTCAGCAAAATAAGATTTCTGCTTTTCTGCATCCTCCAAGACTTGCAAAGCAGCTTTCTCCGCCTCCAGCTTCTTGGTCAGCTCAGCAA
>NW_020631147.1:0-445 GCF_003573695.1 Papaver somniferum
ATACACAAGCATTCATCATACAAGATAATTCAAACACACTAGACATGGTGAACAAATACAATTGAAATTACTGAATTTGAAATTAAACAAGAGGTAACAGTAGAGAGCACTGTCTAGTCCAGGCCTCTAAGGTGGTGCTCTGGCTAATCCAGGCATGGTTACAACACACACCCACACCTTCTATTTATACCCAGAATTCAAAATTAGGGTTTACAATGTTTTCCCACAAATTCTCAAAATTAGGGTTAGATATTTTACCTAATCTGATGTGACAAATCACTCAAAACGGTCGACCCATTTCTTCTCTTCCTCTTCTGGTCCTTCTATGCCTTCAATTGACGCCTCTGATGCTCTAATTGTTCCCTAGTTCGAGTTATTTTACTCACCCCAAAACCTAGGGTTTCAGTGGTTGTGAGATGGGGAAAATAACTAGGCTAGGGAGATG
>NW_020631147.1:456-1000 GCF_003573695.1 Papaver somniferum
TACTCACCCCAAAACCTAGGGTTTCAGTGGTTGTGAGATGGGGAAAATAACTAGGCTAGAGAGATGGGTTTGAGGTAGGAGAGGTGATGGTGGTTGAGACAACGTCTCTGTGATGGTCGGGGAAGAAGGTGGAAGTGGTGAAGCTCGAGGTGGAGGCAGAGAGCAGTTCTGCCATGGTCTGGGAAGAAGAAAGAAATTTGGGGAAAATTGATTTGGGAAGAAGGAGATTTTTGTTTTAGGTCGATGGGTTCGATGGCTAGGGTGTTGAGCGGAATCATCTGAAGTTGATGCGCAGCGAGGTGATCCGTTGGATAATCACTTACTAATTGAATCGAACGGCACGATGTAAACAAGCTCTGAGCGACCGTTGGATTAAGTGATACAACGAAGCTGACGGCTCCAGATGGAGTTAGGTACTATGGTGTTTGACAGGAGCTTTGGATTTTGATGCACAATGATGAGGCGACCGTTGGATGACAAGATGGATCCAATCTGACGGCTCTCATGGAAATGGGTATGGATAATGGAAATGGATTTGGGTAAG
>NW_020631148.1:0-372 GCF_003573695.1 Papaver somniferum
CTTATTCTTTTATTCTCCCATGCAAATGAGAAGAAAATGAAAAATATGTGTCTCTGCGAATTCGAACCCGTGACCTATTGTTTACTCGCTCCAGCTCAAACCATCTGTGCGAATTTCTGTTTGTGATAGAAATCACACTGTTTGCTTCTCATCCTTATCTTCGGTTTCCTTTATTTCCTTAAGTAATTTGCCTCTTGCTTTTTCTCCTGAACATGGAAATCTTCAATTGAAACCTTTGTTTTCTTCCCTGAAAGTGTAATTTCTTCCATGAAATTTCCATTTTTGAACTTAAACTTTGTAGATCTAGAAAAATATGAACAATAGCTAATCTTCATGGAAACTTCTTGAACCAACAAGCTACAGGAGGGATAA
>NW_020631148.1:383-934 GCF_003573695.1 Papaver somniferum
TTGATATGAAAATAAAGATAAAGATAATGAAAATAGAAAATAAGACACAAGATTTACGTGGTTCGATCAATTTGATCTACATCCACGGGGTTAGGGATCTTCACTATGATTGTTTGTGATTACATCTTGATTACATGGAGATTCCATTAATGAGTATTTGGAGCTCTAAGTTGGTAGAGGAAGAAGAAGGAACATAATAATAATACCAATTCTAACCCTCTTATCTCTCTCTGACTTTCCCTTTATATAGGTGTTTACATAGTGGATGACAGCTCATATGTAGTGGAGTACAACTCATATTATCTCGCGCCCAAACTACATTCTCGCAAGATTCGCTACCTTTTCGCAAGCTCTCTCTATAACTTCGTAGGCTCTATCTATAATTTCGCAAACTCTTAACGTTGTGCGATATTTGGATCCTACACTTTGGTTACTCACGAAGACCTGGAAACCTATCACATACATCATCCTTCAGCTTGAGGTTAGTAACTACCGACTTGACTTGTTTCATTTCTATTTATTGTTCTTTCACGTCAATATTCGTTGAAAAC
>NW_020631149.1:0-413 GCF_003573695.1 Papaver somniferum
GAATAATAAAGTGAGCATTACCATTCCATGGGATCGTAGATTCGACCATAGAATCAGAGTAATTAAGGTTTATCTATTACCATTTATGAGACCAGTTGTGGATTCGATCATGAAATCGGCGTAATGAGATAATATAGCTATTGCTATTCTATGAGATCAAGCCGTGGATTCGATCATAGAATCAGAACAATTGTTTATTGCCATTCCGTGGGACCAGTCGCATATTCGACAATGGAATAGGAGCAATTGTTATTGCCATTCCATGGGACCAATTGTGGATTCGATCATTGAATATGAGCAATTGTAATTAGGAATAATTAACTTTGTGGCTCTATACTAGCAGAGCAAGCTGTCTAGGAGCATTAATTATCCCGATATGAGCTTGTCGGTAAGTCATATCCTTTATATAGTCA
>NW_020631149.1:613-1000 GCF_003573695.1 Papaver somniferum
AGGAGAGAGTTTAGAGTCCAGGAGAGCCGAGGAGAAGCGATTACAGAGAGTTATTGTTGCTGCTGCTGCTGCTGTTCGAGGAGGAAGAAGAAGACGAAGAACAGACCTGCTAAGGCAGTCGTTCTCCATCAGTCTTAAAACCAGAAACTGTGTCGTTGTTTTACAGCAACAGAAAAGTATCGTTTAATTTTCAGCACTTATCCCTTTGTAACAGTGACGCTGTAACACTTTTACAGCGTTGCTAATTCCTATTTCATCATATAATCATCAATAAAAACACCTATTTTAGCCATGAATTTATCTTGTGAGTGTGTTTTTGGGATGAGGAGCTAAACCCATTAGCCGAGACGACGGAGGAAGCCATTGGTACAAAATTTATTGGTATAA
>NW_020631150.1:0-482 GCF_003573695.1 Papaver somniferum
TATGCCAGTTGTGTTGACCTAGAGTTAGGGTTATTGACCACTGGTTCCCTTGTATATGCCGGTGAGTTGATACTAGTCAGACTATCTCAGTCATTTAGGATAAGTTTATTTTGGCAGTGGCCTTCAGACAGATATGAGAAACACCGTTCACCTAGTTAACATCAAAACCATCTATGTTTTTCTATATCCATCTTCTTGATCCATCCATGTGATTAGTTTTGACTCCAAATATGATGTCCATAGTGCAACTATCTGAGTAGAGCTTTGTCACTTTATATGAATTTTAGTACGCTTGAGTGCAACTCGTGTACAACAATTGGAATTTCGCATCAGGGTACTTCTTCCTGTAATCAATAAGTATGCCAACCAAGGAGATTCTTTAGTGCCTTCCAAGGTTCTGCGTAGATAGGTAAGGTATGAAGTACAGGTTTTGTGGGTACACCTCTGGTAAACCCTCCGGAGACAACACTCCGCCACTAGGG
>NW_020631150.1:625-953 GCF_003573695.1 Papaver somniferum
AATAAGGTTTTGCGGCAAAATTGGCTAAAAATATGGCATTTGGACCTCTGTAGATAGCATACCGGAAGCTCCCCAGAAGTGTACCGGAAGTACCCCAAAAATAGCTCGGAGGAACCACGAAAAAGTGCGGAAAACATCCCAGAAGAATTGCTAAAGGCACTCCTAAGTTGGATAAGGGGAACCCCATTTCAGGGCATGTGCTAAAGGGACACCATAACTGGATTAGGGGGAGGTCAGTTTCCTTCTCAAAATTCAAAACATAAATTGGCGGGAAAAATGGCAGCAGCGAAGAACAATTTTCAAAGTGGAATTTGAGCGAGTTTTGAGG
>NW_020631151.1:0-385 GCF_003573695.1 Papaver somniferum
ACTCTCCGTCATATTAATCTCATGTACATCTTCATCATCAAGACTCACATGATGTTGACTAACATTAAACTCATTCAATTCTACAGTCATGTTTCCAAAAGATAGTTTCAATACTCCATTCCGACAGTTAATGATCGCATTGGACGTCGCCAAGAAAGGACGTCCTAAAATGACAGGAATGTAACAGTCTGGGTTTTGTACAGGTTGAGTGTCTAAGACAATGAAGTCTACAGGGAAATAAAATTTTTCAACCTTAATCAAAACATCTTCTACCACTCCACGAGGAACTTTGACGGATCGGTCCGCCAATTGGAGAGTTATGGGTGTTGGTTTCAACTCTCCAAGACCTAACTGCACATAAACAGAATATGGCAGGAGGTTCACA
>NW_020631151.1:396-1000 GCF_003573695.1 Papaver somniferum
TTCAACTCTCCAAGACCTAACTGCACATAAACAGAATATGGCATGAGGTTCACACTTGCACCTATATCTATAAAGCTTTATTGATCGTGTGTTCTCCAATAGTGCAAGAGATTGTTGGACAGGCTGGGTCCTTAAACTTGGGTGGAGTTTTGTTCAGAATGATGGAACCCACCTGTTCAGCTAAGAAATCACGTTTGTGCACATTAAGCTTGCGCTTTTGAGTACACAAGTCTTTGAGAAATTTGGCATATGCATGGATTTGCTTGATTGCCTCAAGAAAAGGAATGTTGATGTTGACTCTTTTGAACATTTCTAACATCTCATTGTAGTGGGTGCTTATATGTTGGCGAACTAACCTCTAAGGATATGGAGCAACATGAGCATTAGGAGGTAGAGGGACATTCACAGCAGTGGGATTGTCGGCTTCACTAATGTGCTCAGACTCTTTTTCTAAACTGGAGGTTTCCTTTGGTGGTGTAGGCAGTGTTAGGTTTGGCTCAGATTCACTTGTTTGTGGCATGCCCACATTGTTCTCAACAATCTTACCACTTCGGAGAGTGGTGATGGAATGGACTTGATCGGGTGAGGTTTCTTCGCAAGATGA
>NW_020631152.1:0-525 GCF_003573695.1 Papaver somniferum
AGAAATAAAAAAAAATTATAAAAAATGGAAGGTCTCTAAAAAAAAAATTTCTCTCTCTTTTTTTTTATTTTTCTTTCGCTCTTTTTTTTGCTTTGTCTTTTTCCTTCTCTTTTGGATTTAAGCTTAGATTCCAAGTCTTTATTATCCAACTTCAAACCTGTAATACAAAGACACACCCAAAGAAACGTAAAAAGAACAAATGAAATAAAAAAAACCTAAAAATTCTGCCTAAGCACAAATCCGCGTCGGCGGTGCCAAAATGATTGTAATTTTGATTGTTGTTGTAGTAATGAGGTTCAAACTCTCGGACTTGTGAAGATTAAATTTAAATATTTAATAAAATTATATACAAAAATATTAACAAAGTGGGCGAGAGGTAACCAAGATACTAGATTCCACTATTACACATGAATGATGTCAAATATTTCATAACTCTAATTATCCTTTTAATCCTTTATTTCTTAATCCACAAATAATCAAACATATTCTCAAAAATTAATTGCATCCCTTAAGCATAGATTATCT
>NW_020631152.1:627-1000 GCF_003573695.1 Papaver somniferum
ATTATCTCACCAAATCATAACCTATCTAATTGAATCACAACTAATGAAGAAAATTATGTAAACTTTTAAGAACTCTGCAAAAGCAGTGATTGAGTGAATTATAATTAAATACTAGAGAAAATGAAATAGTTACCCATTGTTCATGTGTGAATAGCTTCATCCATTGCCTTGGTTACGAGAGAATTAGCCGCTCATCATGTTGGAAACACGCTCAAAAGTTGATTTCATTTATGCTCAAAGGGTTACAAATGATGAATAAGGGAGAATTATAATAAAAATCGGGTTTGCAATGCTTATAACTGTTGCAAAAGCCATTACAAAGAGCCATTACTGTACTGTTGTGTTTTTTAAGTCTGTCTCTGATCTGCAACCC
>NW_020631153.1:0-476 GCF_003573695.1 Papaver somniferum
AAAAAAAAAAAAAAAAAAAAAAAAAAAAAAAAAAAAAAAAAAATTTACTTGCTCCCATCTTAAAACCAAAAATTTTCTTTTGCTCCCAATTTTGAACCAAATTTTCAAATGTCTCCCACCAAAACCAAAATTTTCCCAAAAATCCAAACCCTTTAAAAACCAAATTTTTAAAACCCATTAAAACCAAATAGTGGGCTTTGTGTCATTTCAAAATGGACCAACCTCATGCTCTCCATGAATACATGTATCCATCAATACAAATTCCATTATCATGTATTGTCTTATCCCAAACCAATAACCCTTTTAAAATAAATGCAAGCATGATACAAATACTTCCTATATTTCGAGGGTTCGATTCTGAGAACCCCTATACTCATGTAAGAGAGTTTGAACAAATTTGTCGGACTATGCAACCTGATCATTTGTCCGAAGACTCTCTGAAATTGCGTTTGTTTACATTTTCTTTAAAAGAAAGG
>NW_020631154.1:0-827 GCF_003573695.1 Papaver somniferum
TATATATATATATATATGCAGCCGTGACATATATTGTGCAAAATATGATGATATATTTTATTTGCATGAGTTTGTTTTCGTTAGATAAAATCCTTGAGAATTTATGTATGCAAGTTGCATTAATTGCTGTTTTTTTTCGAAAAATCAAAACGTGGGTTTTGAGGATTCTTCAAAGATAGAAAATATATTTATGATAGAATATTGTATTGTTATGAACTTCATAGGTCAGTTGTGTGAATGTTCACATTATGAAAATTGTGTCCGTGATTTTATGAAAATCAGTTTCGAAATTAATAAAGTTTCGTTCGTTTTTG
This sequence comes from Papaver somniferum, assembly GCF_003573695.1. Lineage (NCBI taxonomy): Eukaryota > Viridiplantae > Streptophyta > Magnoliopsida > Ranunculales > Papaveraceae > Papaver > Papaver somniferum. The sequence continues at coordinate 315 of NW_020631154.1, forward strand.
CAGTTTTTCGAGGAGACAAGCGATTTTGAGGTGTAACTCTACCGTTACTATCACTATTGTTAGTGGGAGTACAAAAGGTAAGAGTTAATAGTTACCATTTTTTGCCGTATTTCCTTGGTTCATGTCCGGACAACATCCTGAAGTAGAATGTAATGTGGACTTTGCAGTTGTTTTAGCAAAATGACCAATTCCTTAGCCGACAATACTTCAAGGGACGAATCGCATTCTGATGATGACATCTCCAGGGATGATGCATGCATGGACGAGACCTCCATTGGTGAAGAAGAGGAGGATTCCACTGGCGTGAAGAACATTCCGAATATAGACGATGCATTCTTTGAGGAGGATCCAAAAGGAGCTGAAGCATATCTCAAGTCCCCAGTATATCGTCTTTTGATCAACCCTAGGACTGTGATTCAGAAGAAATTGGTGACCCCGAAGATGGTAATACGGCTTTTTCTCGAACGAGGGCTTTTCCTTGCATCGACCATAGAGTTTAAGCTTTCTCGACGC
>NW_020631155.1:0-191 GCF_003573695.1 Papaver somniferum
ATTTCATTATTGATTAGCACATTTTTAGGTTTACACTCTTAATTTTATTGATTAATTTCTGAATGTTCTTACAAGAAAGATAAAGAAGTCAAGAATGATCTCTGCTCTCAACTTTCTCTCTCCTATTTACTTGTTTCTTACTCAAAAAAGATCTCCCCCTCTTTACAACTCAAGTGACTATTTATAAGGAA
>NW_020631155.1:202-517 GCF_003573695.1 Papaver somniferum
AATGACTATTTATAAGGAAATACATAGTGGATGACAGCTAATCTGTCCTTTATTTTCGGATATGGTTTGCGACATTCTCGCAACCTTACAAATGTTAATTTCGCAAGCTCTCTAATTTTGGCAGGACTATCACATCTTTCTCATGATCCTTGCTGACGTCGTTTCTGAAATAGTTCTACGACGCTATTTTGATGTACCATTGATAATTTCGCTGAGACATAATTGTTGCGAGATTCTGATCCTACATCTTGCCTCTTCTCATATCTTCTCTACAAAGTAGAGAATGATGTGAGAAATGCCGCAGCTGTTGTCTTC
>NW_020631155.1:717-1000 GCF_003573695.1 Papaver somniferum
CCTTTAAGTCGAGACTGAAGATTTTTCTCTTTAGAAACAAGAAAGGCATTTTTCTTCGCGAGAGAAGAATAAGATTCTTCTAATTTGGAATATTGTTCTTTAAGCTGATTTTCCTTCACACTTAAAGCTATTCTACCTTGAATGAGTGTATCTCTTTCAACGATAGATGATTATGTTACTTCTTTAAGTTCATTTCTCAAAGAGCGAAGAGATTTCTCTTGGTCAGCACATACTTTTTGGAGAATACTAAGTTGTTGCGAAGATATCGCCATCTTGTTTAAAT
>NW_020631156.1:0-537 GCF_003573695.1 Papaver somniferum
AGAATAATTGAAGAATTACTCATATCAAAAGAAGATCATGATGTGCGAAATTGTCGCAGAAATAACCACAGAACAATGACATAAAAGAAAGGGGCGAACCTTTATGGCGTACACCCTAGTTCGCGAATAAAATTTCGCAAGAGGCAAATGTAAGACCTAAAGTACGTCATATTAGGGGGTAACTGTTACATGGCTCAGGGAAAGGCTACACCGCCACCGGAACCTGAGTCATGGAGATTTGGGGTCAATAAAGCCCATCCGGGAGAGGCACCTTGGATTCTCAACTTAAGCATATGACTTAGGTTGGGAGACTAAGGTAATAAGGACTCTCTCAAGGAGTGCAGAATCTGATCAAGGCGCCGAGGTACACGGTTGAGTCAAGAGTGCCGGGGGCGTTTGAAGCGTCCTTGCCATTCTTGACAAGTCTTGGCTCATACTGCACTCAGCCTGAAGAAAACCCCACTTAGGGTGCAGTCTCGTAACCATAAGCCCTATAGGCAAAAGGGATAAGAGGCCGCGAAAACAACTGGTTGTTGT
>NW_020631156.1:582-928 GCF_003573695.1 Papaver somniferum
TATAGGTAAAAGGGATAAGAGGCTGCGAAAACAACTGGTTGTTGTTAAGACTGGATGGGAGGAGCTAACCTTGTATGGTAGAAGTACGCCTCCTTGAAGGGGCAACCAGGGGGAGATAAGGGCGGCACCCTCCATTAGGGAGCTGATAAGTGTCTTAAGACGCAAATGTCACGAGGCTTTTTATTCGCAAGGATATTAAGGATTGTCATATTTGTGCAACAATCTCGAAGAGGCAATAATACAAAAGAAAAAGATAAGACGAGATCAATGGGTTTTCGCATGAAAGTGCGAAGACGTCCTGCGATTTCGTCGCAAGACGGAAATGTCATGGGACTTTATTTTCGCA
>NW_020631157.1:0-557 GCF_003573695.1 Papaver somniferum
AAATGGTAGTTTAGTAATATGTTAATCTTATGGGTGTTTATCCATAGGAGAGATATTATAAAAGGGAAAGAAGATACACTTCTTGGGGGCATCATTAATTCCCCATTACTTCCATAAACCTATTCTCTCCTTGGGAGTACTTTCTGTGATTAGGGCTAGTTCCTCCTTCCTACATTTTACCCCTCAACATTGCGACCACAGTGGGAGGTTCTTAGCCTCTAGTCCAGTGGTGTGGAAATGGGGTTGCACACAAAACTTGCAAGTATACAAGGCCAAGTTTTATAGTATAGGGATGAGTAGGGGTTAGTCCACAGGGAGTGGGAGCATACAAGAAGTTTTCCTAAGCTAGCAATGGAGACAAGGCACTATGGCAGTGAGCAGTGATGGATGAAGGCAGTGAATAGCACTAAAACAGTTAGCAAAGCAAAGCAATTAACACAAGATGGCAGCACAGCAAAGATTAAATGCCAGAGGATATAAAATAACAATAGCAGGGAACCAAGGCTGTAAGCCAAGGGCAGGGGGAGTTTGTGCGCTGATTTCAGTGCACAACAACT
>NW_020631157.1:757-1000 GCF_003573695.1 Papaver somniferum
CCGTTGACTTTGAAAACGTTCTTGTTGGAAACATCCTCCAGCTCTACAGCTCCATGAGGAAAAACTGTGCGTACTAGGTATGGACCCTTCCATCTGGAACGCAGTTTTCCCGGAAAAAGATGTAACCGGGAGTCATACAACAAAACTTTCTGCCCGGGAGTGAAGGATTTGCGCAGAATACGCTTATCATGAAACATCTTCATCTTCTGCTTATATAACTTGGCACTATCATCAGCCTCATTT
>NW_020631158.1:0-377 GCF_003573695.1 Papaver somniferum
GTACGAGCCTAGGCAGGCTTTGGGCTTGGGCTTGGGCTTGGACTTAGGTTAGAGTTTGGGTTTAGACAATTCTGAGCCCGCTTCTTCTTTAAGAACAAATTCTTCCTTCCAAGCCCACTTCTAGTTGGTCCGGCTCTTGCAAACATCGTTCTTCGCTGCCTTTCTGCGGGAGTCTTTGTCGTTTCTTTGCTCTTTTCACTCCGTGAGTTAACCAGGCTTTATTTAGTACCTAAAAATACAAAATTAATTAAGAAAAGTATTTATTCTTGAAAACAAAGAAAATACAGAATATGGGATAAAATGTAGAATTAATGCACAAAAGATGAGTTAAATGCCAAGAAAAATATATAGAAATATGCACTTTTTAGCACTCATCA
>NW_020631158.1:577-859 GCF_003573695.1 Papaver somniferum
TCAGTTTGGTTGCAAAAGCCCAGTTGGGCTTTGGATCATACTAAGCTTTGGATTCAACACTCAAGGCCCAGTTGGGCTTGGTTCAATTTTCTTTGGCTTGTATTACAGACCAGTTTGTCTTGGGTTCTAGCTGCAGCTTTGGTTCAGCAAGTTTCAGCCTTAGCAGCACAGCAACAGGTGCAGAAGGCAGCAGCAGTTAGCAGCAACAGGCAGCAACAGGGGAAAGTAACAGCCTCAGTTCCACCAGTTCACCAGCAACTGCAGAGGCAGTGCAAGCAGCAG
>NW_020631158.1:870-972 GCF_003573695.1 Papaver somniferum
AACAGGTGCAGAAGGCAGCAGCAGTTAGCAGCAACAGGCAGCAACAGGGGAAAGTAACAGCCTCAGTTCCACCAGTTCACCAGCAACAGCAGAGGCAGTGAA
>NW_020631159.1:0-459 GCF_003573695.1 Papaver somniferum
TATTTCTTACCTCATCTGTGTATGAGCGAAGAGCTAACAAGGTATTAGCCTTCCCAGTCCTGCGGTAGCTATCTTTCAATTTCTAGATCTGTGGAATGTCGCAAGAATCAGCGAACAAAAGAAAAAAGAAAAATAAAGAAATGTAAAGTGGACGAAACTGGAAGAAACATACCTCTTTCTTCTTCTCGGGCCAAGAGAATACCCAAGGTTGATAAGTAGCGAAATTCTCAGGAAGAACATTTGACCCAGCAATGTAAGGTCCTTTCAGCATCAAAGGAAAATCACACCATTTATCATCTTTGGATCGGCGAGGGGTTGTGTTCTTACCAGAGTGCCAATCAATGTCATGCATGAGCATTTTATCTTCAGCAATAACATCCTTCCTTTTCAAGCGAATACCCCAGCGAGTATTCTCTTTCTTCATGGATATTAATTCATAATTTTCGAAGAAATTCGCTA
>NW_020631159.1:532-1000 GCF_003573695.1 Papaver somniferum
TGTATACTTCTCAGCGACTATCTCTAGATTTACGAATTTAGGATCCCTAAGTTCTTTGGAATAAAGAGATCCTTTACCAGCACCACGATTAGCGAACTCCATCATCAGACGGATGCAATCCCCACTCAATTGGAAGATAGCTCGCGAAAATCCCGAGTGAGCGAGAATTTCATAGAACAGAGGAATATCTGGGTCATAAAGAGGAATGGGGAGACCTACGAGAATTTGATCCAACGAAACTATGATTGATTGATCATCACAATGTTGATCAGAGAAAAGTTTGATAGAAAGAATTGACTTGGCACTTTCACCGGGAATGGTAGAAAGTGTGAAACCTTTCTCAGCAAGATCTTTTTGAACATCCTTTAAGGTTTTCTCATGTTTTTGACCACTTGGAGGCATATCTGAATATAGAGTATGGGAATGGATGAAAAGTAAGAAGATTGAAGAGGGAAGAATTACAGTAGC
>NW_020631160.1:0-355 GCF_003573695.1 Papaver somniferum
GAAATCTCGCTATCTCTAACCTTTGTCCCTCCACAATTGAGAATTCTTGGTGGAGTTATGAGTTTGCAGAATTGGTCTTCTTCCTTGCATCCGATAATATAGATCTTGATATTTGTGGCTTTATCATCTTTCAAATGATGACGATGACTTCTCACATTAAGATGTTAGGATATCCTTGTTTGATTAGCCAAATTTTCCGTGATCGTGGACTTGATTTTATTGGAAATTCTCTTGGGGTTCCCAAACTTGTTCGTCCATGTACTTTTCGGCGTATAAGGGAAAATGTTCGCAAGCGACAAAGAGGTACTTCTCTTGATGTTGAAGACCCTACCACCTTGAGGCTTATTCAAAAAGT
>NW_020631160.1:366-1000 GCF_003573695.1 Papaver somniferum
GGGAAAATGTTCGCAAGCGACAAAGAGGTACTTCTCTTGATGTTGAAGACCCTACCACCTTGAGGATTATTCAAAAAGTTTACAAGGGTGTGTGCAAGAGTAAAGTGCTTAAAAGATCAAGTGTCGTTAATTGGAACCAAGTGTTCCGAGCTCAAGGAAGAGTTGGATTCAATTCAAGCTACTTGGAAATTGTCCGATGATGAAGGTGATGAGTAATGCATCTTCTTATTTGCCTAGTATGTCTTCTTTTTGGATTAGTTGGAAGAATAACTAGTGCTTTGAATAGCGATGATTGTGAATACACATAGATATTTTTGTTTTCATCTTCTTATGTTATTTTTTAGGTTTATTGGTATTAAATTCTAAAAATATTTGGAGGATGATGTTTATTGCAGTATTTTAATGGTTTTTGATATTGCAATATTTGTATGGGATATGTATTTTTTACGTCCGTGAACTTGAAGGTCCCATATTGCAGTCAAAAGTAAAGTCGTTCATGAATTGGTATTCGTATTGATGAAAAAACGAATGGACTTTTGACATATACAAAAGTTATGCCTATGCAGTCATGTATTTGATGGAAAATAGGATAAAATCTTTTGTTCAACAAGGATAAAGTCTATTATGTCATTAT
>NW_020631161.1:0-413 GCF_003573695.1 Papaver somniferum
TATATAACGTCCTCTGAGAATGTCTCAATGATTGGAATGAGAGTTTAGATTACATAACCATGTATTCCTTAATCCGAAGTTTTCGAACTTTGTTGATTGAGAGAAACCGGAGGAATTGGCTTTTCCAAGTCCGCGAACTGACGGAAGTTCTCTTAGCGAGAATTTCTTCTGGGATTTTCCAAAAACTCGTTTGCGTGTTTAGTCCGCGAACTCAGTCCGCGAACCTAGTCCGCGAACTGGTGGAAGTCTCTTTGCCGATATTTTCTGCTGAGTTTGGAAAACTCTGTCGGTTCCCTTAAGTCCGCGAACTTGTTTGTGAGCTTAAGTGGTTATGATCTAAAGATGTGCTCTGAACATGAAACTTAAATTACTAAGGAATGCTTTATGCAAACCGTGGCTATAAAGTTCATGAG
>NW_020631161.1:495-1000 GCF_003573695.1 Papaver somniferum
AACTTAAATTACTAAGGAATGCTTTATGCAAACCGTGGCTATTAAGTTCATGAGCCTATTCATCGAATCGAATCATCTTTGTTTCAATTGTGTCTTGTGTAGTTACATAAGATCTCATAGCAATTGAACAACTCTCTAACTAGTTCATTTGATTCAATTGAACTAGTTATGGTGAAGAAGAACTAGGTTAATATGAAATGCTCATATGGTTAACCTTTTGGGTTACTATGTTGAACCAACATACACGTACACGTTTGGGCATGGTTTTCACAAACCCAGTAAACGTCTACCCAAGTGTGTGTGACAAGCTAAGTTTTCGATCTAACGGTTGAGAAATATTAGCTTGAATCTAAATCAGGTTTTCATCTAACGGTGAATATGGATTGCTTTGTAACTAAGGCAAAACCCTGATTTGAAGGCTATATAAAGGAGACATCTAGCATTGTGCAAAACTAATCCCCACACGTCTGTGTGATACTAGTGCGCTCGCTAGAGTCGATTCTCC
>NW_020631162.1:0-189 GCF_003573695.1 Papaver somniferum
TTTCGTGGATCAGGCATAATAAGATTTGAGCCATTTGTCATTGATGATTTTTCCTTCCTTTCCTCCATTGATTGCTAAAATTTTGTAGTATCCGCTAGACACTGCTTTGATAACAACATATGGCCCTTCCCATTTAGGAGAGAACTTAGGAGCGGACATGTCTTGTTGAATGTGCTTTGCCGTCTTTAA
>NW_020631162.1:200-489 GCF_003573695.1 Papaver somniferum
GGACATGTCTTGTTGAATGTGATTTGCCGTCTTTAATACCAAATCTCCTACTTGAAATGTTCGAGGTCTTACCATTTTGTTGTAGGCTCTGGAGATCCTCTGTTTGTAAGCTTCCACATATTTTTCCACCTTGGTACTCCTTGATTCCAGCATATCTAGCTCAGCGATTCTTGATCTGGAGATTTCGGCCTCATCCCATTGTACACCACTGGATGCTGCAATCCTGGTTGAGGGAACTTTGATTTCTGCTGGAAGTATGGCATCGGCTCCATAGACAAGGGAATATGGC
>NW_020631162.1:531-923 GCF_003573695.1 Papaver somniferum
TCTGGAGTATTGGTTTTTGTGGGTACACCTCTGATAAACCCACCCGAGATTAACTCGGTCACTTTTCAAGAATAAATTTTGCTCGAGGACTAGCAAATAATAAGTTTGGGGGTATTTGATAGACACATTTTTGTGTCTAATTTGATCTCAATACTATATATTGTTGGCACTCGATTTTGTACTAATTTTGTTATTTTATGTATTTGTAGGTATTTTTTGGAAATAAATATTTTAAGAAAATTCGTCTCGAAAAGTTGATTTTGGCACCCGAAAGGCACGTGTTATTCGGACTCCCAAGTTTGGATAAGGGGTAACCTAATTACTAAGGGGCACCCCCAGGTCACCCCAAGGCATCTGCTATTCGCACCCCAGTCCAGGATAAGGGGCACCTT
>NW_020631163.1:0-304 GCF_003573695.1 Papaver somniferum
ACTCAATTCCATACAGTCTGACACATTTGCAGATTGGTTTCAACAAAAGGTATGTCTCGTGCACTCTTAGTCAGATTATGCATCTTAGTATAGTTTAAACACTTGGACATTTTGCTGCTTCGGAAAACTACTACAAAAAACACAAATGCGTGTGATTTTGTTTCATTCTATCACATAGAACAATCCATGTTAGGCACACCATCATATAAATCTAACTTCTTATGCTTAGATAAAAAATTTAGTTATATTCTTATGTCCTGAGATTATACATTTGTAGGTTAAGATGCAAATTGAACAAGGCATG
>NW_020631163.1:315-999 GCF_003573695.1 Papaver somniferum
TTTGTTATGTCCTGAGATTATACATTTATAGGTTAAGATGCAAATTGAACAAGGCATGCCAATATCACACACGGTAGAATGGTTGTCATATGGGCCGTTAGAAAACTGCATATCATATAAAGGCTTTCTTATCAATGACACTAGGTTTATTACGAAGGATGTTAAGAGAGTCACACAAAACAGTGGAGTTTCAATTGAATCAACAACCTTAGTTGCAGGATTGTCAGAAACTAGTGGGTTCTACGGTGTTTTAGAAGGAATTCTATTGTTGGACTACAATCGTATGTTTCAAATTCCAATATTCAAATGTGATTGGGCTCACACCAATTTTGGTGTGAAGGTAGAAGATGGCTTTACATTAGTCAATTTAAAGCAGCATAAGAACCAATACTGTAACGATCCATTCATTTTAGCAAAGCAAGCGCGACAAGTTTTCTATTCTCGAGAGTCAAATACATCTAACTAGTATGTGATGGTGAAACCACCGCCTAGGGGTTTCCATGAATTAGAGGAATACAATGAAAAGCATGACACAAATTTCCAACCAGTGGATACTTCAACTCTTGGTTTCCAAATGGATGACGAGAGCGAGAGTTACTTAAGAGAAGATGGGGATATACCATAGTGGTTCCGACAAAGAAGAAGAACAAAAAGAAGAAGAAAAACAAGTTCACAAGTTAGATC
>NW_020631164.1:0-339 GCF_003573695.1 Papaver somniferum
TCGCTGATTTTCTACATGTGTGCATACACTATAAAATCGCAAAACTCATACATACATTATTTCATCACGTATACAATTGCTTACTTTCAGCAATTGCTCAAAAATCATGACTTGATTTTCATAAAGCCGTGAACAACCCACGTAAATTTTTACTATGTGAACACTCACTGATCTTCAAAAAATGTACATACGTCCATTCTGCAATTATGAAAACTCACATATAGACATTATTTCACCATGTATAATTGTCTACTTTCAACAATTGTTCAAAATCAAAACATTGATTTTACAAAATATATATATTCAACGTGAAACTCACGTAAATTTGAAAAATATATC
>NW_020631164.1:350-1000 GCF_003573695.1 Papaver somniferum
GATTTTACAAAATATATATATTTAACGTGAAACTCACGTAAATTTGAAAAATATATCTATCTATTTTTGCTCCCTCGCACGAGCATCTGTCTTTGAAGCGAGAGTATATTTTCAAAGATTTACGAAAGCTCGAAGATAAAAAATTTCATGAAGGATCATAAACAAAATTTTATTACTAACAGACGCACGTCTATAAAAAAAATAACTTTTCTCTCGTACGAGCATCCACCTTCGAAACGAGAGTTTATTCCACTTTGTGAAATCTCACATATTTAAAATATAAATTCCGATTTTCGTGAAAGCTCATAGACGAATTTTATGTCATTAGACTCAGGTATATTTTGTTTGTTCCTTAAACTAACGAACGAACGAGCGTCTATTCATAAAACAAGGATTTACTTATTTAGCCCGGCCCGCGAATCCTAACCGACCATGGACTCGTCGTCCAAACCAGTGGTTCAACACCAATTTATGCTCATCAAATGACGCTCCAATCATGACATTGAAGACTTTATCAATTCGTGGTTTGCTCATGCTCTCTAAATACGGTAACGTCTCAACTTACGACTAAGTTCAATTACTGGTATTATTATTTATGGCCGAAAAATCACCATTAAATGCTGACTGAGGAACAAAACTTTCCTCTGTAA
>NW_020631165.1:0-397 GCF_003573695.1 Papaver somniferum
AAAAATCATAAAAATGGAGCTCATTTACCTTGAAATGTTGACTCTTGTGCAAATATGTATTTTTATTAGGATTCTTAGTCTAGATATTTAGGCACCCTGATTCTAGCACAATTTACATAGTGATAAGAAGCTTGCACACGCACAATCTACCAATACATGTATAGCCTCGATCTTCAAGGTGTTTGATAGGAAGTTTGATTGCCAATCACTTTAGAATACTGAATGAGACTTGACTAGCTTGTTCTTTGTTTGGCTGGGATAGAAGTTGGAGGATACATTAAGAAAAGCAACCATAGAATTTGACCGGATGCATTCGATAAGGGCCACCTCTTGCTAAGAGTCATGTAATTATGTTTTTCTTTTTGTTCATGTATCAAAAGTGTCACTATGTTGTAAA
>NW_020631166.1:0-378 GCF_003573695.1 Papaver somniferum
AACCATACAAGAAAGTGATTGTCTTAATCGTTCATATACTCAACACAAGAGAAACTTGTGGAGTAATAACTAAATAATCAACAAGATGATTAATTTAGTTCTAATATGCTCAACATAAAGTATCTTACGGAACAACCAATAAGGCTAATAAAAAATAATCAACTTTGTCGTATCATGCTCAACATAAGACACATTACGGAGCCTCACGGTAATACAAAAAGGATGGATCAATGAAGATTAATATCGTGGAATACACAAGGATTCATTCTTTTGCACACGCATATACAATAGCAATAATCCTTGGATACAAAAGATTTTAACCTATCTTCCGTCAAAGATTGACAATATAGGCTTAACTTTTGTATATGTCAAAAGTCT
>NW_020631166.1:389-1000 GCF_003573695.1 Papaver somniferum
CTATCTTCCGTCAAAGATTGACAATATAGGCTTAACTTTTGTATATGTCAAAAGTCTATGCATTCTTTAACCAATAAATGAATACCGATCATGAACGACTTTACTTTTGACAAAATATGGGACAACATAGTTCACGGACGAAAACACCAATATCCCATAATAAATTGCAATATAAAAGATTAAATACTGCAAAACATCATCCTCTAAAAAGTTTTAGAATTTAAACCAAAAACCTAAAAACAAGAAGATGAAAAATAATAGCTATGTGCAGTCACAATCATCGCTATTCAAAGCACTAGTTATTCTTCCAACTAAGCCAAAAAGAAGACATACTAGGCAACAATATCTTTGAGAAATTCTTTATCATTCCCGAACTCCTTGTCGTCAACAGCCATAGGAACATAAGGTTCGTGGAGATAGGAGTTGATATCAACAAACCGTCTTGGCTGAATATGTCGAACCAGGACTTTCTGAATTTCCAAAGATCTTAAAACGCAAGCCTTTATATCACAAATCTCCTTTCTTACTTCCTTCAACTCATCAAGAACATCGTAAAACTTCTGAGAGTTAGAAGGGACAACCCTTGGCTTTCTTGTATTCCTCCTTTTCCT
>NW_020631167.1:0-401 GCF_003573695.1 Papaver somniferum
TATTGTGGAATCACAAACGATGAGACGAAGATGTTTGTGACTACTTTTTATCTTTCCTATCGGAGATTAAATCTCGAGCAAATCTTATAGAAGATAGTACTCAATCATGATAGAAAACAGCAAGATCAGACCATGCAACTACAGAGAAAATAGTTGGATCTGGATTCACAATCCCAATGAATTCTTCAAGTCGTTAACCTACAGGGTTTCGTGAAAAACCTAAGGTTAAAGGAAAATCGACTCTAGTCGCAACTAGTATCACACAGAAGGTGTGGGTGAAAAAGCGGGGGTCTAACAACACCACCCAATATTTCGCTCAGCAATCTATATGGATTAACTTCGAAATCTTTGCTAGAGAATCAACTAGACAGTCAGACTCAATCTAGATAAAAGTATCTCAA
>NW_020631167.1:412-1000 GCF_003573695.1 Papaver somniferum
AATCTGTATGGACTAACTCCGAAATACTTTGCTAGAGAATCAACTAGACAGTCAGACTCAATCTAGATAAAAGTATCTCAAGGAGTTAATATCTCTCTCTTAATTTGATTTTTACTCAAGCTAAAAACAATAGCGAGTCTTTATCAAATACAACGCATACTTGGACGGTACCAAATAATGTTTCATGTTCAGAGAACATGTTTAGATCATAACCTCTTAAGTTCACAAACAAGTTCGCGGACTTAAGTTAATCGGTTGAGTTTTCCAAACTCATCAGAAATTCTCGGAAAGAGAACTTCCGCCAGTTCGTGGACTGGGTTCGCGGACTGAGTTCGCGGACTTAGCAGACAAACGAGTATTTGGAAAATCCCACCAGAAATTCTCGGTCGAGAACTTCCGAAAGTTCGCGGACTAAGTCTGTGAACTAGGTTCGCGGACTTGGCAAGCCAATTCCACAATCCTCCCGATTTATCTTGATCAACAAAGTTCGAAAACTTTGGTTCAAGGAATACATGGTTATGTAATCTAAACTCTCATTTCAATCATTGAGACATTCTCAGAGGACGCTATGTAGCCGTTATTCACAGA
>NW_020631168.1:0-209 GCF_003573695.1 Papaver somniferum
ACTTTTGAGACTGATTATCACATTTTCTTACCTTAGATATTTGGACTACTACAGACCAGTTGTATCTATGTTATCCAGCAAAAATGGTACGATAATGCTGCGTCAAAGAAAAGGCACGGAGAATCCAGCAAAAATGGTAAACGTAACAAACAGCGTAACTCCAAAGGTAACCATCTTAAGCCAAAGGGTGGTGTCTCCAAAAACACCAT
>NW_020631168.1:409-636 GCF_003573695.1 Papaver somniferum
GATTCTCATGTTATTGTGTGCCTATATGTTGATGATATGCTCATATTAGGTAGTAACCTTGAAAGTATCAATACCACTAAAAGCATGCTTAACGAAAACTTTGACATGAAAGACTTAGGCCTTGCTGATGTAATCTTAGGGATGAAAATCAGAAAGATGTCTGATGGATATAGTCTTAGTCAATCTCATTATGTTGAAACTGTGCTTAAGAGATTTAATCATGAAAA
>NW_020631168.1:836-1000 GCF_003573695.1 Papaver somniferum
AAAAACGCTTTAAAATTACCAATTTTTCCATGGACTATGTTTTGATCCCTAGACCTATTGCCCATTAGTTGTTTTTTCTTTTGAATAGATAAAACAATAGTCCCACATTGACTAAAATCTAAAGAGTTTTAGACATAAATACCATAGAGTTGGCTATAAGGGCA
>NW_020631169.1:0-405 GCF_003573695.1 Papaver somniferum
GTTGGTGCTGCTTCTAGAGAAGTGAATCGGCTATCTTCGTTATTATCCCAAGCCCAACAGCGGACAACAGTTATTAAGCACAAGGCTCGTTGTCAATTGGCTGAGGAGACGAACAAGATGCTGGAGAGGATAGAACTTAGCCTAAAGAACGAGCATGGTCTCGTGAAGAACTATCCTCGTCGTCCAGTTCCTTATGCCTTTCCTGAATCCTCGGGACCTTCTTCTGGTGGGAGCGTCCCTTCAAGTCTTCGGAATAATCCTGCCGATGGGGCAGCAATCTAGGCAGAGACCGCAGCATTTTGTAGGGGCCGCGGCATCATTATCCTTCCCTTTTTGTAATCATGTAACAAGAATATTTTTTGCTGATATCCTGTAAAAGGAATATTTTTTGATGTGTATCCTTGA
>NW_020631169.1:605-921 GCF_003573695.1 Papaver somniferum
ATGACTGCTTCAGCTCCATAAGTTAGAAGAAACGGGGATTCCCCGGTGGCGGATCTTCGTGTTGTCCTGTATGCCCATAACACATTGTGCAGTTGTTCGCACCATCTTCCCTTATGCTCGTCTAATTGTTTTTTGAGTATAAGGGCGAGGGTCTTGTTGGTAGCTTCCGCTTGTCCGTTGCTTTGAGGGTATATGGGGGTGGACTTGTTCTTTCTTATTTTGAAAGTATCGAAGAGCATGTCTATATTTTTCCCCTGTAATTGCTTTCCATTATCAGATACGATTTCAGCGAGTATACCAAATCTGCTGAGGTCGA
>NW_020631170.1:0-432 GCF_003573695.1 Papaver somniferum
CTCAAACGGCCAACAACTGGTCCCGTGACCACCAAGAGCCGGTCCCATGCTCTCTTGGTCAGTCCCCATATTTTATACCTAGGTTTTATCACCTAATGCTGAACCCATCTGAAAAAGCGGGGGGTCTATCAACACCACCCAATATTTCAATTAAAAATCTGTATGGACTAACTCCGAAACACTTACTAAAGAATCAACTAGACAGTCAGACTCAATCTAGATAAAATCATCTCAAGGAGTTAATATCTCTCTCTTGTTTTGATTCACTCAATCTAATAGAAATCAGCGAGTCTATAATCAAACACAAGGAATAACTTGGACGGTACCAAAGACCAATGTCCAAGGATCAATCAATATCAATCAACAACCAAAGGTCGGATTTCCAATTGATTGATTCAAACGCACAACCTGTATTATTTCAATTATATAAAC
>NW_020631170.1:443-1000 GCF_003573695.1 Papaver somniferum
AGATTGAATACACACTGTATTAAGCCGCTACAGACACTAGCCTACTCCAAGCTAACTTCGGACTGGACTATAGTTGAACCCCAATCAGTCTCTCACTAATTCAAGGTACAGTTGTACTCCTGCGCTTCTGATCCCAGCAGGATACTGCGCACTTGATTCCTTTAGCTGATATCACCCACAACCAAGAGTTGCTGCAACCCAAAATCATAGACTTGATAATAAACAAATCTATCCCACACAGAAAAGTTTATCAAAGGATAAATCTGTCTCCCACATAAAAACCCTAGGTTTTTGTTCCGTCTTAAGATATGAAATCAAGGTGAACAGGAACCAATTGATAATCCGGTCTTATATTCCCGAAGAACATCCTAGATTAATCAATCACCTCTCAACAGTCTTACTTGAATACACAAGAGAACGTCGAGGAATCACAAACAGTGAGACGAAGATGTTTGTGACTTCTTTATCTTGCCTATCGGAGAACTCTCACGATCTCAAGCCAATCAAAGATTGTACTCGTACGATAGAAGATGCAAGATCAGATCACACAACTACGA
>NW_020631171.1:0-547 GCF_003573695.1 Papaver somniferum
ATTCGGAATCCTATCGGTTACCCAAAACACCCGATCTATGCAAATGAATGTACACAGTTTACTGAGTGAAAAAAATGATATAATCGGAGGTCATTAAATAAGTCAAACTTTCGAATACTTTATATTCGGAATCCTATCGGTTACCCAAAACACCCGATTTATGCAAATGAATGTACACAGTTTACTGAGTGCAAAAAATGATATAATCGGAAGCTAAAATATATAGTAAAACAGCCGAATATAAATAACCGGGAGATAACTTTAATCGATAAACATCCGATTTTCAAGTTTTCGGAAATTTTATTTTGAGGCCACTGTTATATTCGGCAGTCAAATAATGTTAAACTATTACCGATTGTAAAGGATAAGAATACTGAGTTTTGAAATTTTCTGAGGAATTCGTTTTTGGGGCCATTCGGAGGTAAATAACTCTACATAACTACCGAATGCAGATATTTTTGGAAAACCAGTTTGGGGTTTTTCTCATATTCGGCAGTAAACTAGTATCTTGTAACTACCGAATATACATATTTGGTACTCAGTGTGT
>NW_020631171.1:558-1000 GCF_003573695.1 Papaver somniferum
GGCAGTAAACTAGTATCTTGGAACTACCGAATATACATATTTGGTACTCAGTGTGTCATATTCGTAAGTTTATTCGAGAAATTATCTACCGAATCTGGGTAGTTCATGGCATTCAATGCATGCAATAATCGGTTTTTCTTGTTTACAAAAGCACACAGACGCATGCAAATCGAGTATTTGAGTTTCTTAACACAATAACTGTGTTTTAAATGCATCGTTAGCTTCAATATCGGGCGATTCTCCATTTTCTTCCATGAAAGGGTCGTCTATGTTTTCCTCTCCACAAAAGTTTGGATCATTCAACATATACCCGAAATCGTCTTCTCTAAACGGTCGTGAACCCTCAACATTTTGTTCTTCGTCATGATTCTCACCTTCTTCTTCATATCCATCCATTTTTGTAGTGAAAAAAATGGTTTTTCCCTTTTTTCCTTCAACCTCT
>NW_020631172.1:0-510 GCF_003573695.1 Papaver somniferum
CTATCCTAGCATGGGGACTTAATTATGCTAGCAACTCTACAAGACGTTATGAATGGTAGCTTCACCGCATTAGTATTTTACCAAGTGGTTGAATCTGACATTTCTCCGAATCAAGCACTGAAATATTCATTACTGACGTCCAAACATGTCAAAGAACACTTTGGGCGTTTCTCCTGCTAGTCCATGTGTTCCACAAAATCAGAAAGCTCTAATGTCTGCACAAGTGTCGAATCCCACTACTGCAACGAAATGGATGCTGAATCAACAGAAGATACTCCAGAGCCGAGACGATCAAACCCCTAAGATATTCGATGCTTAAGGAATATACGCTTCAACACTCAAGCATCTAAAAAAGCTATCAAATTGTACTCCCAATCAAACAGTACAGCTTCAGCACAAATATCTCGATGATGACACATTGATTCAACACCAGCACGATCAAAGTGTAACTAAACAATAAGTCTTCATTATCCCATGATAAGACTTCTGAAGCATATGCAACATCATTCA
>NW_020631172.1:521-1000 GCF_003573695.1 Papaver somniferum
CACGATCAAAGTGTAACTAAACAATAAGTCTTCATTATCCCATGATAAGACTTCTGAAGCATATGCAACATAATTCATACATGGATGACACTAACTCCTTCAGTATATACTAGGCAACCTGAGGTGATTCCGTGAAACTTCATCAACGGGTTTTCTCTACATCACAAGCCCCTGCATGATTGAGGAACTTTCTCTCTTCACCAATCACATCCAGTATGAAAACTGCTGATGCTATCTACCGCAACAATGTTGACTCACTGACAAAGCCAGATCGTGGTAAAATTATGCTTTCAGAAGCATTCAGGTTGAACTCTCAGTACACCTTCATCTTACGGACGCTCAACTCATCAACTAGTTCATGAATGTAAAAGGCTCACTGGATGAAGGAGCAAAGTTTATATTTATAATCATGGTTCTAGCCTTTTCGGTCTTTGGAGAAACTTCAACCATGGTATCAGCATCAACAATAATCTCTAGAG
>NW_020631173.1:0-644 GCF_003573695.1 Papaver somniferum
GGATAATATTCGCTGATAATTCTCCATATGTTGTAAAGCTCTTTCTCTTTTTTCTTCTAACTCATCAAGTTTGCTTAAGATCAAACCCGCACTAAGATTTTTCTCCCAAGCTTCTCTCTTTGTTATCGGAATAACAACATCGCTTCAACTCCGTATGTTAAACAAAAAGGTGACATTCTAGTAGCTTCTCTCCTAGTTGTGTTATAAGCCCATACTGCATTATGTACTTGTTCGCACCATGCTCTATGATGTCCTTCTAATTTCTTCTTTAATATATCTGCAATTGTTTTGTTTGTTGCCTCTGCCTGCCCATTAGCTTGTGGATACAGAGGAGTAGACTTTCCACATTTTATCTTAAATGCATTAAGTAACATTTCTATGTTATGTCCTTCAAACTGTTTCCCATTATCAGATACCAATTTCGCGGGAATTCCAAATCTTCAAATGATATTTTCGAATATGAATGTAAATATATCTTTGTCGCGAATATGTTGTACTGCCTTTACTTCTGTCCATTTTGTGAAATAATCTGTTGCGACTATTAAGTATCTTCTTTGTCCAGATCCTGGTAAAAATGGCCCCACAATATCTAAGCCCCACTTTCCAAAAGGCCATACACTGGTTGAAGATGACAATGGTGCTCC
>NW_020631173.1:655-1000 GCF_003573695.1 Papaver somniferum
TCCCTACTTTCCAAAAGGACATACACTGGTTGAAGATGACAATGGTGCTCCAGGTGCATGTATTTTCTTTCTGTGTCGCTGACAATCTTCGCAAAGTCTTGATATTTATTTTGCATCTTCGTGCATGTATGGCCAGTAATAGCCTTGCATTTTTTCTCTATGTGTCAAATATCTTCCCCCGCTATGATTGCCAGCATCCCCACTATGTAACATTTTTAGCACCTTTTCTCCTTCTTCTCGTGTCAAACATCTGGGTGATGGTCCATTAAAGGATTTTCGGTATAGAAGCCCATCTCTTAATTCATAATTTGTTGCGCGGATTTTAAACTTGTGTGCTTCCAATCT
>NW_020631174.1:0-366 GCF_003573695.1 Papaver somniferum
ATTTGAAGCAAAATAGTTAAGGAAGGATATTACCGTGTTGCATGAGATTGGGTTACCTCTCAAGAAGTGCTAAGTTTAAAGTCTTCAGCCAGACTTATAAAAGGATTGGTCAACTCGAACCATAAAGTAACAGTCGAAATAACTGTGGGTCTTCAAAACCAAAAAGAGTTGACCATAGGAAACTGCAGTGAACCAAGAAAATGGAAAAGAAAAGCATGCCCTTACCTAGTTTCCTGAAAACTATTGCTAATTGCGGTTCAGGTTTAGGTTCTATGAAAGGGTCTAAATAGAATATTTTCATTGGCTGCGTTTCTTCATAGATGGGATCCGAATCACTAGGTCTTAGAGTCTGTAAAAACTCAAATA
>NW_020631174.1:566-1000 GCF_003573695.1 Papaver somniferum
GACGGGGGATGAACCGTTGAAGTCGACTCGGGCCACGACTCCTATGTCATGTACGAACCCGAGGGGCCGAGACGATATAGTAATCTTCGTCCTTCCCTGCACACAGTTTATATAAAAAAAAATTCTTTTTTTTAATAATACCCTTCCGTAGGGTTAGAAAAAAGATTAAAGCCCAATTGTCCAGAATAAAGTCCAAATAAAAAGTCCAAAAATTACAAAAATTATGAAAAATAAAGCCTATTTACAAATCCTAAAAAACAAATTATGTCTTTTTTTTCTTCTCTTTTAGCTTTAAGCTTTTTGTTCCCAAGTCCTTAGTATTCCACTTCGAACCTGTAAATCAAAGACACAAAAAGAAACGTAAAAAGGAACAAATAATAGTAAAAAAAAAAAAAACCTAAAAATTCTACCTAAGCACAAATCCGCGTCGGCGG
>NW_020631175.1:0-835 GCF_003573695.1 Papaver somniferum
GGTGCTTAGTCAATTTTTTATTTGCTAAACTATCAGAGAAAATTGCTTCGGTCAATTGTTTCCTTGGTAACATATCAAAACAAAATTACTTTGTAGTTTCGGTTTTGATATTGGTTATCTAAAATGGTGTGTGGAACCCTCGTGCTTAACTCTTATAGGTTCCAAGTCTTTTGAGATTTGTAAGATCCTTTCGGTTTGTCTTTTATTTGCTCACACCTTTGTCATTTTGTGACAAAAAGGGGGATAAATATATGGAGTAAACAAGTGATTTCGTATCACTAAGGAAAGGACAATGGTGCTTAAACGTTATATCTAACGAAAGAGTAAAGCATAGACTAAGGGGGAGTAACATATCATATTGATAATTGTGGTTATCTTAACTACAAAGGGAATAACAAAGACGTGCGGATTGAAAATATACCTATCTTACCTTTAAGGGGAGTATTAGCTTTGTTATTTGATGGTTTTTAAATAGTGATTGTAGTTGTAGTGATAAAAAGGTTCTTTAGGACTTGTGAAGAAAACAATTTCTTTTTTAGATTTAATTTAAAAGGAAAATAAACAAAATAATTCAAATTTATAGAAAAACACCAAGACTAGGATTCCACCAATGACCATTTTAATAGTAAACTCTAAATAGTTCTTATGCAATTTTATCTTTAAAATCAATTCTAATATTTGCCTCAAATAAGTTTTTGAAGTAATAATTGTAATTAAAAAGTATAAAACATCAAAAGTTACTAAAACCCAGCATGCTTCATCAAGTCAATTCACAATTACTCAATAAAAACTATTAATTCAATTTTAATTCGTGCAAATAATCAAATAATAATAT
>NW_020631176.1:0-1508 GCF_003573695.1 Papaver somniferum
TGCAGATGAATGGATAGTATATGGAAGATTGCAACAATGAGAACTGTGGTGGATTTTCTTGCCAGTGCGTCGACTCAGTGATTCCCGATCCAAATCAGATGGACTTGGACTTGTTCCAATTGGGCTTCACTCATGGGTTGTTTGACCGACTGATATTTGGCAGAGAGTCTGTGACCTAAGTTGGGAAGTGAAAGGATACAAAAGGAAGACTTATCACCTATTCTAGAGATCTTTTATCTCTCATCTTCTACTTTTGTTCTAGGGTTTACAACATGATAGATTTATTTCTTCTTTGGATGAACTCCATGAACATGAGCTAGTTTTCTTTTGGTTAAGGAATAAGTTTGAATTCCAAACATGATTTTTATGCAATGTATTAGTTTTGTCTCCATACTTTGTTGCTTATGTTTCACTATTAATATTGTTATATGATTTGAATACATGTTTAGTCGAGTCGCGAATCGGTTGAATTAGTTTTCATCTCTATTGCTAGATTAGGGTTATTATACGTAAAAGTGATAATTCCTGATTGCAAGTAGCATAATTGTGGGTATTGCTTGTAGCGATGCATCCTAGTAGTCACGAGTGGATCATAACCTTGGTTAAATCGGATTCGTGCTTTTACACGTTCGATTGCTTTGATTAGTCTTGTTCCATAGAACTCAATGCTTTTAGGGAGTTAAACTTAATTGTGCTTTTACACTTTAGGTTGCTTTCTAGAAAGAAATCACATATGCATCTTTTAATGTGGTTGTGATGAAATCAGGGAATTAGCGAGATATATTTGCGATCAAGATATCTTAGGACTTTTAATAAAGTTGAGATTAAATATCAATTCTGGTTATTGTTGAAAAGAATGTTTGTGGATGAAAACGATATCCTTGACCAATACTTTCACATATTTGAATTGTGTGCTTTATTTATTTGTTTTGCTTTTATTTTATTTTAGTATATCAAAATCATAATATCCCCCCTTTTGTTTGCTTAAGATACCAAAACATATTGACAACCTAGTCCTCTCTGTGGGAACGATCCTTTCTTGCCCTTGCTATATTATATATTTTGAGTAGTAAGAAAGTGTAACTATTTTTGACGCCTACGACAGCGATCAAATTTTGGCGCCGTTGTCGGGGAGGCAGCGGTTGTCACTTGTTTTTGGTTTCTTATTTTCTTGTTTTTAGTTTTGTTTTATTTTCTGGTTTTTAACCTTGTTTTGAGAATCGTGTTTCAGGTACTTATTTCTCATGGATGGAGCATATTGGAACGATGGATACGATTTCCAACAATCTCAACAACATGACAACTTCCAACAATTTCAGGGGTATAATCAAAACCAATTCATTGGCTATGACCAATATTCCATGGATCCTTATGGTTTTCCTCAACAACCTTATGGCGGGTATGTGTGTGAACAACCACAAGGATGGGAGGATTCTTATGCTCGTGAACAAAAAGTTTCTGACTTTCTAGACAAAGTTTCCAACTTTGTACAACAAGAGTTCCAAAAA
>NW_020631177.1:0-374 GCF_003573695.1 Papaver somniferum
GAGGAGACTGATAGAGTCTCTAAAGAGACCAATGAGGGTCCTGCTGAGCCCGGCTTTGTTCCCAGAGCCCCGTTTTCCCAGCTGCTAGTTCCAACTAAGAGGGAATCCAACTTTAATGATATATTGGAGGCTTTTAAGGAGGTAACTATCAACCTACCATTGTTGGATGCGATTAAGCAGATTCCCGCTTATGCCAGGTTTCTTAAGGACTTGTGTACACGAAAGCGTAAGCTTAGTGTCCAAAAGAAAGACTTCCTAGCTAGTCACGTGAGTTCCATTATTCAGAATACCACTACTCCTAAGTATAAAGACCCAGGGTCCCGTACCATTTCTTGCACAATAGGTAAATACCGTGTTGAGAAAGCTTTGCTTGA
>NW_020631177.1:574-815 GCF_003573695.1 Papaver somniferum
TATTCTCACCCCAGTTCAGGATAGGGGGACACCCTTTCTTCTTCGATTGAAAACTGTTTTTTGGCGGGAAATGAAATTTTCAACTGGCAGAAGTTTGATCACAAAAATGAAGGGGTTACGGGTCGATTCAATGGCTGAAATTTGATAGAGAGATGTGATATAGGTTAAGGAACACATTTTGGGCAGTGGGTTTGATCGGAATTGGCTGGAAAACGCGTGATGATTCACACACCCAAAACAG
>NW_020631177.1:826-1000 GCF_003573695.1 Papaver somniferum
TGATTCACACACCCCAAACAGAGCACATGTACTGTAACACGAGCAAAATTGAAGTTCTTGTGTGCATGGAGGAGTTCTAATAGCGTTAAAAGAGTGCTGAGACGTGGAGAAGGCTAACTAGAGCGTGCAGGATCAAATCTAACGTGTGTAGAAGCCAAAGATGGAAATTATTGT
>NW_020631178.1:0-368 GCF_003573695.1 Papaver somniferum
GGATTATACCTTCGACACAAGCCGAAGCCTCTTCATACTCATTAACAACCGCATCTCGCGCTTCATCAAGATGGTCATATTCCGCGGATAATTTCTTATAGTCTAGTTGAAGGTTGGTGAGAGTAAATTGACAGGCATCTAATTCTACCTGCTTCATCGAGTCCGTGTGACGAAGATGGTCGACCTCTTTATTTATCTCTGAGACCCCTTTGCTAAGTCTGTACATACACACTTTGAGATTCCTCTCAGACTCAGCCTGACGAGCTACTTCAACGCGGGATGCGGCAAGGGCCTTGCTTAGACCATGGGCTTCGGCACGGGCATCATCTCTTTCTCTGACAAGACAGAGCATATTATCCTTAACCCCT
>NW_020631178.1:379-731 GCF_003573695.1 Papaver somniferum
ACTTCAACGCGGGACGCGGCAAGGGCCTTGCTTAGAGCATGGGCTTCGGCACGGGCATCATCTCTTTCTCTGACAAGACAGAGCATATTATCCTTAACCCCTGAAAGAGGAATGGATCGAGCCTTCTGTAATTCTTCTTCCAGCAGCTGAATCCTAGACTCTAGCAAGGAAGTACGCTCACGGGCTTCCCGCAGACTATCACGTGTCCACAGCAGTGTGCCATTAAATAAAGCACGATCATGGTTGTACAGATTTTGCATGTCGACCATCTGAACATGCCTCGCGCGCCATACCTCAGCCCGAGCATCCCATTTCTTGGCTTCATTCTTAATTTTCTCAACCAGATCTCTAA
>NW_020631179.1:0-433 GCF_003573695.1 Papaver somniferum
GAATTGTCGATAATAACCCTTTATTTTATTTGATAGACAGAAAATAACAAATCTAAGAAAAGAAGAAAAAACTTTACTGAAGTCTGAATCAGCACTCAATCTTGTCTCTTTTCGATCAGGCACATAAGACAAGATTTTCCCAACAACACAATCAAGTTGTGTTGCGATGAACAACGATTTGTCTATCTTTTTCCTCAAGGGAGGAATCTTCAGACTTTTGTCTTTCAAAACGATTCGACCATACTTTCTTTTCAAATGGTATTACTCTATCCCCGGAAACCAACTTCTTAGACGAAGATAAGATCCTACATACCTCGGCGGTCTTCTGAGCAAGTTTCAGCTTCCTTGATAACCGATCTGCTCTTCGATGAAGTTTGCTGGCGTGCGTTATTTGGTGCTTGTACTTGTAACACCTTGATAGTTCGTGTCCCTT
>NW_020631179.1:444-1000 GCF_003573695.1 Papaver somniferum
TGGCGTGCCTTATTTGGTGCTTGTACTTGTAACACCTTGATAGTTCGTGTCCCTTCATCGAACAAAACGAGCACGTCAAACTTGGATAGTATTCAGGCATCTGAGATGTGCAAGCATCTAGACATACAGTAGATCCTGAAACATTACTGACAGGGTTTCCAGTTAGAGAATCTTCCAGCTTGATTGGGTTTCCTTCTTCTCCGAACCCATTGAGGTTGATATATGTATTGCTACAAGTATCAAAATCGATGTTTTCACCAAGGAGCCCTACACTTGATTTCCTATCTTCATCGGAATCATAGGTTTCAGACATTTCATCAAGTGTTACAGCTAGACCTTTGTTCCCAGTGTATTTTCTACGATTTGGGCATTCGTTAGCAAAATGGCCAAAACCCTTACACTTAAAGCACTGAGGCATGTCCTCGTCATCAGCCTCGTCAGCATCCCTGTTTTTAGGAGGTACACGACCGTGAGGTTTGTCTGATGACCTAGGTTTGTCTCTTGAAAACCGTTTACTCCTCTTCAACAGAAGATCCCTAAACTGTCTTGTGATCAA
>NW_020631180.1:0-271 GCF_003573695.1 Papaver somniferum
AAACTCTCAAACTCCCTGTTAGTCGTTAAAATTAGAATGCTAGGGAGTTGGTGTTTTGGGGGGAGTTTTGGGGAGTTCTAGAGAATTTATAGTGTATTTTTTCCTCACTCCAAATCTCTCAAAAAAGTAGAGATTTCTGGAGAGTCTCTGAAACTCCCCACACTCAAAACACCAAACTCTCTCAAACTCCCCACACTCTCTTACACTCCCTCAAAATCCCCAAGATTCAAAATACATTAAACTCCCCCAAACTCACTCGTGGACTAACCCC
>NW_020631180.1:412-1000 GCF_003573695.1 Papaver somniferum
TATATATATATATATATATATATATATATCACACGTAAGATTTTAGACCCAATTTTAACTAAAATCATCTCCAAAAGTAGGTTCTATAAATTAGGAGGGGTGCTATATTAAATAAGAAAGCCATGTTTTCTCTTTTAATAATTAATTCTAAGAGCATTTCCAAGAGAAGGTGCAAAAAATCCTATGTGGATTTTTAATTTAGTCCTTTTATTTGTGGGGTCTATACATAGAGTAAATATATGACCTCATATCTAAAATACCATTTCCAACAGTGAGAATTTCAACCCTTAGAATTAAAAGAAAATTAGTTAAAAACATGACGTGGGGGTGCAACCGGAGGTTGGAGATGAATTTATGCCAAACGGGGGTCTAAAATCCTATGTGTCACTAAAAATAAATAAATCTACCCTCTGTTGGAGATGCTCTAAGAGCAAGTCTTGTGGTGGAATCCATCATATTCCAAGTGTGGAAAAATCGTGGAATGTCAAGTCTAGTGGCTTCCAAATTGGTGTTTTCCATGACAAATCCAAGTAGTGTTCCAAGGTTTCGTGGGAGGTCCCGTGGAATCCATATGAGCACTAATCAGAT
>NW_020631181.1:0-1000 GCF_003573695.1 Papaver somniferum
TTGATGGTGGTTTTTAGCTTAGGGTTAAAATCGTAAAACCATACATCTGACATGAAGTCACTATGACCACTAGCGCATTTATTGAATCAATCAGCATGCCTACGTAAGAATTACCTGGGTAACTTTTTTTAATACATGTGTCATGTTCCACGGCAGAACTCTTAGTATTGACCGACATCATCTTCGTACATACCAAAACCTAATTCTCACGCCACCGTGCCAATGGCAAACCATGCCAGCCACGTCTCCGCGCCAAGGCATGCCAACCATGCCAGCCGCACCACCGTGCCAATGGAAAACCATGCCATCCACGTCTCCTCTCCAAGGCATGCCAACCATGCCAGCCGCACCACCGTGCCAATGGTAAACCATGCCATCCACGTCTCCGCGTCAAGGTATGCCAACCATGCCAGCCGTACCATCGTGCCAATGGCAAACCATGCCAGCCACGTCTCCGCGCCAAGGCATGCCAACTGTGCCAGCCGCACCACCGTGCCAATGGCAAACCTTGCCAGCCACGCCTCCGCGCCAAGGCATGCCAACCTTGCCAGCCGCACCACCGTTCCAATGGCAAACCATGCCAGCCACGTCTCCGCGCCAAGGCATGCCAACCATGCCAGCCGCACCACCGTGCCAATGGCAAACCATGCCAGCCACGTCTTCGCGCCAAGGCATGCCAACCATGCCAGTCGCACCACCGTGCCAATGGAAAACCCTACCAACCACATTACCATGCCGGCCTTCTCTTCACGGCTGCTAAAACGAAGGCGTGCGACAATCAATGGCCACCCTTCCAGCTTAGATGCAAATCTTAGTCGTCCAAGGTCACCAACCAACGCATGGTAACCTTTGGCCCAACGCCAAAACCCTAGTTTTGGCCACGCCCAAACCGCGCCAAGGCATGCCGACCATGCCACATGTGTCAATGGCATGCCATGCCAGCCACCTTGTCGCGCCATACCATGCCGTCCTTCCCTTTGCAGATACTAAAACAAAGGCT
>NW_020631182.1:0-383 GCF_003573695.1 Papaver somniferum
CAACCCTTCGTTTGGCATCCAGCGTCATGCATGGCTTTGGCATGTTGGGACGGCTGGCATGGTCTGCATGCCTCGGCGCGGAGATGCGGCTGGCATGACATGCCATTGGCACATGTGGCATGGTTGGCATGCCTTGGCGTGGAAAGATTGCACGGCATGTCATTGGCACACGTGGTGCGGCTGGCATGGTTGGCATGCCTTGGCGGGGAGATTTGGCTGGAACGACATGCCATTGGCACATGTGGTGCGGCTGGCATGGTTGGCATGCCTTGGCGCGGAGACGTGGCTGGCATGGTTTGCCATTGGAACGGTGGTGCGACTGGCATGGTTGGCATGCCTTGGCGCGGAGATGTGGCTGGCACGCCATTGGCACATGTGGTGTG
>NW_020631182.1:394-1000 GCF_003573695.1 Papaver somniferum
GGCTAGCGCGGCATGCCATTGGCACGGTGGTGCGGCTGGCATGGTTGGCATGCCTTGGAGCGAAGATGTGGCTGGCGCGGCATGTCGTTGGCACATATGGTGCGGCTGGCATGGTTGGCATGCCTTGGCGCGGAGACGTGGCTGGCATGGTTTGCCATTGGCACGGTGGCGTGAGAATTAGGGTTTGGTATGAAGGTGATGTCGGTCAATACTAAGGGTTTGCCGTGGAACATGACACATGCATAAAAAAAAGGTACCCTGGTAATTCATACGTAGGCATGTTGGATGATTCAATAAATGTGCTAGTGACGTCATGTCAGATGTAAGGTTTTACGATTTTAACCCTAAGCTAAAAACCACCATCAACAGCCGGTAAGGTGATGACTGCGTTTAAACTTCTAAACCTGAAGGAGGATTCAGTCCCCAAGTGTAGCCTACTTTTATTGTATCACCTTGAATCCACGCCTATGGGATTTGATACAAGCTTATTGTACTCTCCTTGATGCGATGCTGGGATGCTTGGAACATCACATGGACGAAATATTCTGGATAACGAAGAGGTAGAAGTGAGAGAATTATGTTGTTAATCGTGGCTCCCCCTGTTTC
>NW_020631183.1:0-355 GCF_003573695.1 Papaver somniferum
TTGTGTGCTAAGTCCGCGAACCCAGTCCGCAAACTGGCGGAAGTTCTCTTTTCGAGAATTTCTGCTGAGTTTGGAAAACTCAACCGATTAACTTAAGTCCGCGAACTTGTTTGTGAACTTAAGAGGTTATAATCTAAAGATGTGCTCTGAACATGAAACATTAATTTACTAAGGAATTCTTTATGCAAACCGTGACTATAATGTTCATGAGCCGATTCAATCGAATTGAATCATCTTTGTTTCAATTGTGTCTTGTGTAGTTACATAAGATCTCATAGCAATTGAACAACTCTTTAACTAGTTCATTTGAGTCAATTGAACTAGTTATGGTGAAGAAGAACAAGGTTAATATGAA
>NW_020631183.1:555-858 GCF_003573695.1 Papaver somniferum
ATTTATCCTTTGATAGACTTTTCTGTGTGAGACAGATTTGTTTATTATCAAGTCTGCGATTTTGGGTTGCAGCAACTCTTGGTTGTGGGTGAGATCAGCTAAGGGAATCAAGTGCGTAATATCCTGCTTGGATCAGAGGCATAGGAGTACAACTGTACCTTGGATCGGTGGGAGACTGATTGGGGTTCAACTATAGTCCAGTCCGAAGTTAGCTTGGAGTAGGCTAGTGTCTGTAGCGGCTTAATACAGTGTGTATTCAATCTGGACTAGGTCCCGGGGTTTTTCTGCATTTGCGGTTTCCTC
>NW_020631183.1:869-1000 GCF_003573695.1 Papaver somniferum
ATTCAATCTGTACTAGGTCCCAGGGTTTTTGTGCATTTGCGGTTTCCTCGTTAACAAAATTTATGGTGTCTGTGTATTTCTTTTCCGCATTATATTTTTGTTATATAATTGAAATAATACAGGTTGTGCGT
>NW_020631184.1:0-343 GCF_003573695.1 Papaver somniferum
AAAAAAAAAATTATATAAACTGTGTGCAGGGAAGGACGACGATTACTATATCGTCTCGGCCCCTCGGGTTCGTACATGACATATGAGTCGTGGTCCGAGTCGACTTCAACGGTTCATCCCCCGTCTGGTACGAGAGGTAAGTCCATCGAAACACTCGCGAATCTCCTGTCAGCGGGTTTACTGTATTCCTTAAGGTGATTCATTGATTGAGGACGAATTTGGACTGTTTTTAAATTCCTAGTAAAGGGCAAGGCCTGGCCAAAACAAGATAAGGGTTCGGATTTCATCACCGCTCCCTTCTTGCCCGCCTTAGGAAAACGAAACCTAACGCGAACCCAAGCTT
>NW_020631184.1:543-899 GCF_003573695.1 Papaver somniferum
CCCAGGCTATGATACCCAGATTGACCTTGTTTTCCCACCAAATAGTTTTCTTCTAAATGTGGGAACGTTTATATTTCAAATGTGTCGAATATTAAGTTGTGAGACTAAACCTAAATGCTTTAGGAAATTAGAATCGACACATTTTCTTAAGAATGACCACTACTCTCATTTTGGTCAATATTGTAAGTCAAATCTTATTGACTTAGCGGATCCTCAGTTATTTAGATTATTATTGTGCGCTTCTAAGATCATATCTGAGTTTTTCCAGACTCTAGGACCTAATGATTCGGATCCCACCTATGAAGAAACGCAACCTATGAAAATATTTTATTTAGACCCTTTCTTAGAACCTGAAC
>NW_020631185.1:0-438 GCF_003573695.1 Papaver somniferum
GGAATATATAACTGCTGTAAAACCATATATTTCCGAGTTCAACTTCACGTGGACTTATCACCTGAAAACAATCTCCAGATCTTAAGGTTTCTCTATAATATATGAAAGGCATGTCTTTTATGTTCGATATTTGGGGTCAACCACTTAAATCGTACGTCAAACGAAGTTTGTACAACCTCTAGAGTGAAGATCGTGCAAGGAAGGACTTCCTATTACAATTTTACTTAGGGTTTTCACCTACTCGCATATGCAACAGAACCAACTACAGTTAAACCTCGATAAATGAATGACCTCAGGACCAAGAAAAAATATTCGTTTAGCGGGGTTATTTATTTATCGATAAATGAATATTTATTCATTTAGACAATATTTTCTTAATTAAGAAGTTAAATTGTATAAGAGAAGATGTACGAATGTAGCTAGAGGGGAAAAACAATT
>NW_020631185.1:448-1000 GCF_003573695.1 Papaver somniferum
AATATTTATTCATTTAGACAATATTTTCTTAATTAAGAAGTTAAATTGTATAAGAGAAGATGTACGAATGTAGCTAGAGGGGAAAAACAATTGCAAACTGTTTCCGTCATTGTAAGATTTGTTCGAAGAAGATATAGATGTTCTCGAACTAGAAAATGGCCAATTAGAAGAAGATATCCAAGGATTAACTGGTGTCATTTTTTATTTACGTTATAGAAATTTGATGGACGCCGAACGCGTTTTCAACTATCCTAACGAGAATGATGCAGTTATGGAATATCCAACAGACGGAGAAATTATTGAGTCAATAATGAATGACGAAAATGATACTGAACCAGATGATAGTAGCATTGTACCAAATGTTTCATCTCAAGATGCCTTTCAAGCGATGGTCACTTTAAAAAATTACTTGATACAACACGAGAAAAATATTCCAGAAATTGTGCAAGCATTGCATAAAATTAAGGATGCGATGCATTTTGGTTTTGGTGAAAAAAAATCATTTAACCATATATGAATTTTTTTGAGTTTATTTCTACATATATTTTATTT
>NW_020631186.1:0-622 GCF_003573695.1 Papaver somniferum
TACATGAGAAATGTTTGAACCAGCATTTGATCATTCTTTCATCAAACAAGTCACCAACTCTTCAAGAGACCTTGGTATTTGATCACATGAGCATATGGGCGCTACATGGTCGATCCATGATCCCATGTAGCCGATCCCTCCTTCATTCCATGGATTGATTTTGAAATAAACCATCAATTGGTCACCAATTGATCAAATTAGGGTTTCTGAGTCCAAGGATCATAATTCCATATTCGAACACTAATAACTTTACGACGATCTCATGATCAGTATTCTTATTAATTATGCTCGGTTCAACTACCAGTATTCTAATTAATATTTTATTTTGGTCACGCTACCAATAATTCATCAGACGAGCAACACTTGCTCAGATAAGCAATATTTGCTCAAATCAAGGAATATTGGTTCAACTATCAATATTCAACAATTCATCGAATGAGCAATACTTGCTCTCCTAAACTATCAACGTGAGAATTATACCTCTGTCTCAACAGACACGTTCAATTCATGAGTTTCAGAATATTTTGCAAAATCATGTTCAACTCAGCAAATACATGGACTCATTGTCCCATAAAGTCATGAAGTCAACAACTGACTAATTAACCACGAGACGTCAATCGTG
>NW_020631186.1:633-1000 GCF_003573695.1 Papaver somniferum
CCATAAAGTCATGAAGTCAACAACTGACTAATTAACCACGAGACGTCAATCGTGTCATATAGGGAATATTAACTAGGGTTTTGGTCTAGCGGTCTACGACACGTGTGTTCATACATACGATGGAGTGTGAGCAAGTCGTGCAATCAGTTGAAGGAATTAACAAAGTAGTGGATGCAAAATCGACCAAGTCTCCGCATGATGAGCAACTGGTTTCAAACACGATTTCCATTTCCCCACTCTTTGATTCCATCAACTGTCACACTTCATGGGATCATGGTGTCTACAATTCCAGCAATATAAATAAGTCTCTGAAATCATGATTGAATATACAAGAATCTCACGTCTCACAGACAACACGAGATCAACA
>NW_020631187.1:0-1884 GCF_003573695.1 Papaver somniferum
GGTAGGAATAATAGGAAACATTTTTCCATAATTGGTCTAGTAATTCTCTTGTTAAGTTTCTTCATTATCCTTGTTGTCTGTTTGAATATCCATGTTACTTGTTTAAGTTCTTCATATATGCTGGAAATTTCCGAGTTAGTCCCGTAATCGATCCCAATCATGAATCGGAGAATGGCAATGAATATCGTTGAGGCTTGCCTCTTTTTAGGAATTTTTTTTTCATAAAATCCCTCGACGTAAACAGACCATATGTCACTTAATATCCATGTACATCGTTTATTATGTTGCTCCACGTTTCCAGATAGGCATTATCCTTCGACAAAAATGATAGCCAATCTAAAGACCATTTGATCCATATAGTGGTTGGTATCTATATTGACCCGTTCATCCCGGAAAAAACGTCCCTCTCATTCCCGCTTGACTTTCAATGGATTTTCAGAATATCCATCTATCTGCCACTTTACCAATAAATTTTAGGCTGCCAAAAACAACATTTGAAGCACAGTCCATTGCACAATTATGTGTTTTACGAAGCTCAATTCCAGACCGAGACTGTGTTCGTGGGGAGAAAAAGCTATGGGTGTCAATAGGTACATGATTACCTTAAACTGAAGTGAAGCGAACCTGTCGGTTCCGGTTCTTAAAATCATATCCATTAGCAGTTTTAATAGCCGATGGGTGGAATCTAGGGCTGTCAACGGGTCCGGTTCCTCCCGGGTATCATACTACCCAGAACCGGACCCTATTATTTTTTCCGGTTCCGGGTCCTACCGGTTCCGGGTACGGTTTCTAAATTAATGAACCCAGAACCAGACCCTATTAAACAGCCGGGTACCTACCGGTTCCGGGTATTAAACGGTTATGTAGAAAATCCTCTTTTGTTTGTTTGAAGCATCCATGGCCTTTGTCATGAGTAATAGTAGAAACTAGTTCGACATTCTTGCTACATAATTTTATAAATCTAGCAATCTCAGGGTGTGCCTTTTCTCTTCTCCAGATGGACTTTTAGGTCACAGGAGGTGTCATCGCGTTTCTCTGTGATGCCAGCTGTGAGGACTGAAGTAGCGAATATAGTGCCTCCAATATATAGCATTGTATGACTTCTCTCTTTCATGTTACCTCGTTTTAGTGAAGTTTATTCGATTTGGTATTTCTAGTTCATATTATCAACAATAACACTTAGATGTAGAAAGATAACCATTCCACCTGTCTGCTGGAGATTATCCAGCATCAGGTACACACAACAAGATAAGAAAGTTCAAATGTAAAGTTGGGAAATACATCCTTATTAAGTTTAATTTGTCGATGCAAATTCATTTTATTTCAGGAAATGAATGCTAAAGAGTTCAAGGATTTGAGTTCTCATAATTGGCATATTGCGCTAGTAAGTAACAGAATCTCCATATCCTCTCATTCTCTAGTACTGTGTTTGTAATTTGAGCAAACAGTATATATACAGTATACTGGCACCGCACCCCATAGTTTATGATTGCATCATTTTTCAAAGTCCCAATACCATTTTGGTGATGCTGTCATATTCATTTGCCTTCCAAAATTTATTATTATTTCTTTTTGACTTGGATTTAAATAATTTTTATAAAATTTATTATTATTTCTTATTAATGTATTAAATAAAGATTAAATGTAAGAGAAAAATTTAAAACGAGTAAAATATCAAAGCTAAAACTATCAAAAACATGAAAAAAAGTATGAATAAACGGGTACCCAACGGGTATTACCCATTTGGACCCGTTTAGATTCGGGTCCAATCGGGTAATTACCCGTCGGGTCCTAAGTTGCTAATGGGTCCAACTTTAGGACCCGGAACCGGACCCAAGTCTACCGGATCCGGTTCCGGTTCCGGGTAATGGGTACCCATTAACA
>NW_020631188.1:0-437 GCF_003573695.1 Papaver somniferum
AACTTCATGGGTAGACGTGATATGACAATAGAAAGCTGGTATGGGTGTTCGTTTGAATCAGAATTGGCTCAATCGTGTCATGGAGTGAAACAGAGCAACACGTATCCGAGAGAGGTATTTCACGGATTTTCCCAAGCTTTGTTGTTCTTTGCGTGTGCTTAGAAGGATCCAGCCACCAGTTAGGTCGCGTCAGAGATAAACAAGGAGAGTTTTGCAGCTGTATACGCGTGAAGAATTAAATCAGGGAAGAAATATTCCCGAATCTTGCATGGATATATTCTTGATTAACTGCCGGATATATTGGAGTTATGAGGAGTAATCCGGGGTCCTGTCGAGTATATATAGAGTCCTGGGGAACCACAGAGAGGGGATGGAGAGTTAGGGGAAGAAAAGAGAGGAGTTTGATCGAGTTGCAGAGTTGGTTCTGCTGCTGCAGA
>NW_020631188.1:448-1000 GCF_003573695.1 Papaver somniferum
GGTTATTGAGAGTTAGGGGAAGAAAAGAGAGGAGTTTGATCGAGTTGCAGAGTTGGTTCTGCTGCTGCAGAAACCCTAGAAGACGAAGAACATTGACCCACACAAGCAGTCGTTTATGCTACAGTGAATACGACAGTCGCAAGACAGTCTTATATGCTACAGTGGTAACGACCCACAGCCGAGGGTCGTAGTTCTCTGGTTTGTAACAAATATAATTGTTACAAACTCGGTTTTGAATTATTTCTCCCTTTTCATCATTTGTAAACACCCTTTGAGCAATAATAATGATTTTTGAGCGTGTTTCCAACAACATGATGAGCTAGACCCCATCACTGGGACAACGGACGAAGCAAATTTTCATGATTGTGGTAAATTAATTAATTCTTTTATTTACTTTTTGCGTAGATTTAATTGCTTTATGATTTATATTAATTATTTGTTATTTTGTTAGATGCCGCATGCTTAGTTCTAAATACTTTAGATGCGTCATGCTTTTAACTTACAAATAATATTTTACGAAATCTATTTTTGGCAAAGAACTAGAGTCACAAC
>NW_020631189.1:0-428 GCF_003573695.1 Papaver somniferum
GCAATTGAGCAAGTATTGCTCGATTTGGCGAATTATTTACTGGTGATGTGACCTAATAAAATATTAATTAAAATATTGGTAGATTACCGAATATTGTATAATTAATTTTTATGCTGATTGGTGGATCAACATAAATTTATTAGTGTTTGAAATTGCTCAGAATGATGGTTTCACAGAGCGTTTATTCGAAACCCTAATTTTCGATCAATCCTCCATCAATTGGCGAATTGTTGAAAATTAGTCACGAATGAAGAGGGACCGACCACATGGGATGACGAATGCCCATGTGATGCCCAGTGCTCGAGTGAGCACGCACCAGGGTTCTCAGTTTGAGAGTTGGTGAAAGAATGATGATTAAATGGTGGTTTCACCATTTACTGAAAATATTCATGGATTCATCATTAGGTGGTAAAACCTAAGTATGAGAG
>NW_020631189.1:439-1000 GCF_003573695.1 Papaver somniferum
GGTTTCACCATTTACTGAAAATATTCATGGATTCATCATTAGGTGGTAAAACCTAAGTATGAGAGATGGAACCGACCAAGGGGCATGAGACCGGCTGTTGGTGGTAACGGGACCAGTTGTTGGTCATTTGGAGAAACCCAGTTGGTTGGAGAAAGTTCGGGCCCAATATGAGCAATTAAGCAAATTAGGTCAGAATTATGAAAACATGTGGGACCGTCTTTGTGCAAGCCCTAGGAATGACTCTGGTCGGTCATGAAGGCGTGCACGTGTTTCCATGGTGTCCATGTCTCCATACTGAGAGTTTCAGTATTTTCTGATGTGCGTTCGAGCAACATCGTGAATTTTCAGAAGAGTTTCATCTTGACTGAGAATTCTCGATTTTTGTTGGAATGAGCATGTATGCTCAATTCATCAATATTTTGAAAATATTGAAATAAAAGTGTTTTAATATTTAAAATTGCCGTGAGAGGCTAGCCAGTCGTGTGACCATGTTGGCTTTTGGTTTTTCTTGATTCGAGCAATATTTGAGAAAATATGAAGAAATCATGAATTTTGCTCAAA
>NW_020631190.1:0-233 GCF_003573695.1 Papaver somniferum
AGAAAGAAGCTCAGTTATTAGAAACCCATCCTCTGGTTGATGTGGTTTGCCCAGGCTATTATACCCAGATTGACTTTGTTTTCCCACCAAATAGTTTTCTTCCAACTATGGGAACGTTTCAAATGAGTCGAATATTAAGTTCTGAGACTAAGCCTAAGTACTTTAGGTTAATAGAATCGACACATTTTCCTAAGAATGACCACTACTCTCACTGTGGTCAACTATGTAAGTCA
>NW_020631190.1:325-515 GCF_003573695.1 Papaver somniferum
TATTTAGACCCTTTCGTAGAACCTGAACCTGAACCATAATTAGCGATAGTTTTCAGGAAACTAGGTAAGGGCATGCTATTCTTGTCCATTTTCTTGGTTCACTGTAGTTTCCTATGGTCAGCTCTATTTGGTTTTGAAGACCCACAGTTATTTCGACTGTTACTTTATGGTTCGAGTTGACCAATCCTTT
>NW_020631190.1:605-915 GCF_003573695.1 Papaver somniferum
TTAAACTTAGCACTTCTTGGGAGGTAACCCAATCTCATGCAACACGGTAATATCTTTCCTTATCTCTTTTTCTTCAAATGGTAACAATTTCTCCTTGTTCATGCTTTTAATTTCATCTTTAGAACATTGAGGACAATGTTAGATTTAAGTTTGGGGGTATGGGAGAAACTTTTTAATTGCAGTATGAATAAATAAACTCCAGAACCTAGAAATTTATGCCTATTGAGGATTGCACTAACTAATCTAAGTGGATGGAAGCATTTTGATCGTAGGAGTTGAGGAACCAATCTGATTAGATGGAAACATCTAG
>NW_020631191.1:0-493 GCF_003573695.1 Papaver somniferum
CCCACAACTAAGAGTTGCTACGACCCAAAGTCGAAGACTTTAATAAACAAATTTGTATCACACGGAAAATTCTATGGTGATAGATAAATCTGTCTCCCATGAATATACCTATGAGTTTTATTCCATCTTTTGATAAATCAAGGTGAACAGGAACCAATTGATAAACCGGACTTATATTCCCGAAGAACAGGCTAGTATTATCAATCACCTCACATTAATCCTAATCGACGCAGCGAAAAAAATATTGTGGAACCACAAACGATGAGATGAAGTGTTTGTGATTACTTTTGTATCTTGCCTATTGGAGATATAAATCTCGAGTCAATTAATACAATCGTACTCGTAACGATAGAAGATGCAAGATCAGATCACACAACTACAAGAAAAGTAGTATCGGTCTGGCTTCACAATCCCAATGAAGTCTTTAAGTCGTTAACCTGGTTTTAGAAGAAGAAACCAAAGGTTAAAGGAGAATCGACTCTAGCTATGCAAC
>NW_020631191.1:504-1000 GCF_003573695.1 Papaver somniferum
CAATGAAGTCTTTAAGTCGTTAACCTGGTTTTAGAAGAAGAAACCAAAGCTTAAAGTAGAATCGACTCTAGCTATGCAACTAGTATCACACGTAAGGTGTGGGGATTAGGTTTCCCAGTTGCTAGAGTTCTCCTTTATATAGTCTTTCAAATCAGGGTTTGCAATCAATGTTATCTTGGTAACAAAGCATTCAATATTCACCGTTAGATGAAAACCTGATTAGATTCAAGCTAATATTTCTCAACCGTTGGATCGAAAACTTAGCTTGTTACACACAAATGAAATGTCCAATTTTGGGTTTACGAACCGTTCCCAAACATTAACATTTGTTGGTTCAACAATAGTTAACCAAATGGTTAGCCATATGATTATTTTCATATCCGTCATATTCTTCTTCACCATAACTAGTCAAATGACTCAAATGAACTAGTTAGAGAGTTGTTCAATTGCTTAGATCTTATGTAACTACACAAGACACAATCGAAGCAAAAACGGT
>NW_020631192.1:0-556 GCF_003573695.1 Papaver somniferum
AAGCACATGGAGAATGATAATCACCCCCAAACTTAGAGTTTTATGTGTCTCTAAAAGGACTAGTCACAACTTCCATAATTTCTAGGTCATCAGATTCCTGGAGTTGGTCAATTGATTCTTCTAAGTTGGGTTCATCCTCAATCATTTCTACGAGTTTATCATCTTCTAAGACTAGTGTTTCTAAATCGCTAGATTCTAAAACAGTATTCTCAGGGTAAACTCTTTCCTCTAAACCATCATCACAATCATATAAAGGATTATCAGAGAAAGTTTCATATAAAGGCTCATCAACTAAGGTTTTAATCATAGTTACCTCCTCCGATTCACTGATAGGCACATCAAATAATGGATTATCCAACACCACTGCAGGATAAAGGATCATGAACTGCATCGTCTGAAACGGTGGTATCTCTAGTCAAATCCTCATCCTTTTGACTAGGTGAATAATTATTAAAATTATTTGGATTTGAACTAGAAACAACACTATCATTATAAAGCTCAATTGGAGTAACAAATTCCTGATCACTATGCCTACATATTTCATGTTCTTCATCAA
>NW_020631192.1:567-1000 GCF_003573695.1 Papaver somniferum
TCAATTGGAGTAACAAATTCCTGATCACTATGCCTACATATTTCATGTTCTTCATCAATATTATCCTCATCATGGTCATCATTATTATAACATTAAAATGATCGAACCTCATCTAAACAAGTTGTGTCACCAATTTAAACCTCTTCATCTTCATTATTATAAAAATTATCCTCATTTTCACGGGTGAGATAGGAAAGAATATATTGGCAATCACGAGTAATTCGAGCAGTTCTTTCTTCCGTCTCTAATTTATGCATACGTGTTAACTCAGCAAACTCACGTGTTGACTCAGTTAACTTACATGTTGACTCAGCTAACTTCCTGAGGTTATCTTCTAAAGAAGGTTCACTCACCGTTAAAGTTCTTTCGTCCATAACTAAGTCATCTGTGTCCGCTAACTTATGTGTCAAGTCAAGTAACTTACGCGTTAACT
>NW_020631193.1:0-396 GCF_003573695.1 Papaver somniferum
ATTATATGCTAGAGTCAACTTCGTATAGGTTAGCTTGAAAGTATTAGGATATGAGACATTACAAGTAATATGAGAAGACTTGAAGAATGTGAAGAAGTAAGGAGCTACAACGACGACATCATCCTTCCTCTCGAGGTTAGTAATATTTGACTTGAACCGTTTCTTTCCCTAACGTATCTTTCAAGTCGTGCATATTGAAAACATAACTGCGAAGCTGTGTATGAAACTCTAGTTAGACATAGTATTAAGGAATACAATACGAGGTTTATTGCTTAACCATTAAACTTTGTATATAAGACATCGACATGATCATATGAATGCTATTGTGATTATGTATGGGTATGAGTGAAGATTTCATCCTAGGAAACAATGTTTTACATTCGTTTAAAGGAAGTA
>NW_020631193.1:407-598 GCF_003573695.1 Papaver somniferum
TATGACCATATGAATGTTATTGTGATTATGTATGGGTATGAGTGAAGATTTCATCCTAGGAAACAATGTTTTACATTCGTTTAAAGGAAGTAAGTTCATAAACTTGTTTTGTGAATCGAAAGGGAAATCGCTAGGCTTATTGGTATTGTTATTCATTGCAAATCTATTTTGAATTACCAATATGTGTGTTT
>NW_020631193.1:609-1000 GCF_003573695.1 Papaver somniferum
AATCGCTAGGCTTATTAGTATTGTTATTCATTCCAAATCTATTTTGAATTACCAATATGTGTGTTTAGTATAACCGCTCATAAACTTGTTTATGCATCTTCGTAAAACTATTCACAAGGACTGACTTATGTATTGGTATGACTTTTATTAGTGAAACCGATCTTAAGTAATCACTCAAGATGGTATGATCGATGCCTTGTAAATACAACTTTTATCTAGTCATTGGGGAACCGATCCTAGTAAGAGGTGCAACAAATTTGCAAGAGGGAATCGATCCTTGTAAGAGGTGCAACACGTTTTTAGTAGATGGGGGAACTGTTAGAGCATTGCTCGGCCGAACTCTCATGCGTTGCTATCTCAAGCATGTTTGTCAATGTTAGTGATCAAAACT
>NW_020631194.1:0-432 GCF_003573695.1 Papaver somniferum
CTTAAGGCAGACAGTAACCCGCTTGCAGGAGATTCGCGGGTGTTTCGATTGGACTTACCTCCCGTACCAGACGGGCGATGAACCGTTGTCGTCGACTCGGGCCACGACTCCTATTCCGTGTACGAACCCGAGGGGCCGAGACGATATAGTAATCGTCGTCCTTCCCTGCACACAGTTTATATAATAATTTTTTTTTTTTAATAATAATACCCTTCCGTAGGGTTAAAAAAAATAAAATCCAATTTTTTAAAGTCCAAAGTCCAAAATAAATAAAAAAAAAATTACAGTTTTCCTCGCACACTCTAAAAAAAAAAATTTAAAAATTAAAAATTAAATCCTAAAATTGTCCTTTTTTCTTCTCTTTTCGCTTTAAGATTTTTCCTCTCCAAGTCCTTAGTTTTCACTTTGAACCTGCAAAATAAAGACAAAAAG
>NW_020631194.1:443-980 GCF_003573695.1 Papaver somniferum
TAAGATTTTTCCTCTCCAAGTCCTTAGTTTTCACTTTGAACCTGCAAAATAAAGACAAAAAGAAACGTAAAAAGGAACAAACAATTCTAAAAAAAATAATAAACCTAAAATAAATAAATCAATCTATATACAAGTCCGCATCGGCGGCGCCATTTTGTTGTATTTTCAAATGTTGTAGTAATAGTGATTAAAATCTGGGTTCTCTTCGAACTTGTAAAGGTAACTTTTTTTTTTCTTTTAGATTTATATAAATTTTATAAATAAAATTAAAATAGCAAGTGATTGAAGTCTTTTTGGAGGAAACTGGGGCTAAGGATTCCACTTTTCTACCAAATAAAAATGAGATTTCTAATATTCATTGTGCAGATTTTTCCTTTTTTAAATAGTTTTAATTATTGCAAAAATTGATTTTGTAAAATAATAATTGTAAGTTAAAAGCATGGAGTATCAAAAACTTCTAAGTCCAGCATAATCCATCAATCAAAATAACAATTATTTAATAAAATCTTTGGAAAAATTCTATATACTCAAGGCAAA
>NW_020631195.1:0-326 GCF_003573695.1 Papaver somniferum
ATATGTTGATGGTATAAGATCATCATCTCTTCCACCCATGGTTTTATAAGTATGATAAAATAAGATGTTCACAGAGCTTCCAGTATCGACTAGTATTTTATTGATTTCCCATGAATCTTCAGCTTCATCACCCTCATCTTCTTTTGGTTTTGGATTAATTTCTAATTTTATTACCAATGGATTGTCATGCACCTCTTCTCCTTCGGGAATTTCTTCTGCGGTAAAAGAAATGATCTGTTTCTGCCATTCCTCTAATCGCGAAATTTTCGCAATATTCATAACTTCTCTACCATTATTATCTCTTGCGAACACTCTACTTAAAACAT
>NW_020631195.1:368-900 GCF_003573695.1 Papaver somniferum
CCATTATTATCTCTTGCGAACACTCTACTTAAAACACTTTCATGAAAATATTCAATTGTCTTATATGAATGTATTATAGAGTGACAAAATAGATTTTTTGCTTTTGCACCAACTTCTATGAAGAATGTTTCTTTCTTTTTCATCGTATTCGCTTTATGATGTTCTGGTGGTGGTGGTAATGGTTGAGATTGTGGATGCCCTACCAGAAAGTCGTTTAGTTTTCCTTGATCTATCATTCTCAAAATAATTCTCTTTACATTTCTGCAATCATTTGTGGTATGTCCATGAAAATGATGATAAGAACAAAATTCATGACTTTTGTGATTTGGGGGCGGTTCCGTTCCCATGTTCCATGGTGTTGATATATTCTCCATCAATATTATAGCCTCCCATATCTTCTCCACACTTGCATTTAGAGGTGGCATCTTGATTTCTTCCCATACTACCTTGTGACCTCCTTGTCCTCTATTAAAGTTTGGTCTTTGACCTCCATAAGTTTCTTGCGGTTGATCGAGTCTTTGAATCTTGTTAT
>NW_020631196.1:0-514 GCF_003573695.1 Papaver somniferum
TCTGGGTCCCAGACGGTGCAATCAAACTGTTACTCATCATAGAGAGCCAATATGAAGAATCCAAGGTATTGTCACCTTCATAGATTTATCAATCATTCGACAAGTAACTGCAATATTTTGAAGCACGTCACCAAAGAGAAGGTTGATCCACAATAGCTTCAACTGGGCACTGGAGGAGTACACAAGAATCCTCTCCCAATCATAACCTTTACACTCTCTGAACAACCTATCAAAGAGGCAGTTCAATCCTTGGTCGAACGTGAATTGCTCTATCTGTCGAAGGCACAAAAGAGAGACATGTTCACAACACTGAACCACATCGTGTCAAGAAGTCCATCCCGGAAATATTTCTTGAGACTCCAGCCACAAACCAAGAGATGTACGACTGGGGACTGCTTACCACAGTCGAAGAAACGAATTTGGAAGAACGTTGATCGATGCCGGCACCGCCATCAACATCATTCCACTGAAAA
Source organism: Papaver somniferum (assembly GCF_003573695.1). NCBI lineage: Eukaryota > Viridiplantae > Streptophyta > Magnoliopsida > Ranunculales > Papaveraceae > Papaver > Papaver somniferum. The sequence goes on from NW_020631196.1 coordinate 474, forward strand.
CCTCAGAGCCGCAGGCATTAGTCGACAAGAAGCTACTCATG
>NW_020631196.1:521-1000 GCF_003573695.1 Papaver somniferum
CGGCACCGCCATCAACATCATTCCACTGAAAACCTCAGAGCCGCAGGCATCAGTCGACAAGAAGCTACTCATGCTCCCATCTCAATCAGAGACCTTGAAGGAGCGCTCGGAATACTTATGGCTACATCATTCTCAAAGTGAACATAAGTTCAACACTGGACAGAAACCAAGTTTCACATAATCAGGAAGATCCAGGATATGACATGTCCTTCAGACGTGCGTGGATCCACGCTGAAAATATGGGTACTTACAGAGCGCCTTTGGTTACACGTCTCTCCAACGAAGAAAATTCTGATCCAGAATATTTGACGGACATTCCATCATCAGAGTACTTGGAGGAATTTCAAACTTTGACGAGGTTGAAGAAAGAACCTGAAAAAGATGCATATACATCCATCAAGAGGTTCCGCACTCAGGAAAGTCTCATCCCATGTCTATGTCATTTATTTCCTCACATGCTATCCTAGCATGGGACTCAA
>NW_020631197.1:0-452 GCF_003573695.1 Papaver somniferum
TCAATTGCACGCCAGAAAATATCAAAATTCTCAGGACTGAGACGCGGACGCCTTGGGGACACGAGCACGCTATCTTGACCGACCAAGATTGGCTCTTTGGCTCACGGAAGCCGGTCCCATCAATTTTCACAGTTTTGACCTAATTTGCACAATTGCTCGTATTAGGTCCAAAACTCTTCCAAACACTTTGGATTTTCATGAAGTGATCGTCAGGCGGTCACATGACATTTCATGACTCCATGGTCGGTCCCTCGCCTCGTCATAATTAATTAGGTTTTCTCGCCTAAGGCTCAGACGAGCATTTTTGAATAAATGATTAAGCCAGCATTTAATCATTCTTTCACCAACAAATCGTCAACTCTTCAGGAGTTCTTTGTATTTGCTCACTTTGAGCATATGGAAACTACATGGTTGATCCACGGTCCCATGTAGTCGCTCCCTCCTTTGTCTCA
>NW_020631197.1:498-1000 GCF_003573695.1 Papaver somniferum
GGTCCCATGTAGTCGCTCCCTCCTTCGTCCCATGGTTAAACTTCTGACGAACCATGAATTGATCATCAATTGATCAAATTAGGGTTTCTGAATCCAAGGATCATCATTCCAGATTCTAACCTTAATAATTTTACGACGGCCTCATGGTCATTAATTTTATTAATTATGCTCGGTTTAACAACCAATATTTTAATTAATATTTTTGGTACGCTGCCAATAATCCATCAGATGAGCAACACATGCTCAGACGATCAAATATTCAACAATTCATCACATGAGCAACACTTGCTCAGATGATAAATATTTGCTCAAACCAAGGAATATTGGTTCAACAATCAATATTCAACGATCCATCGAATGAGCAATACTTGCTCACTTCATCGTAAGAACTATACCTCTGTCTCATGACATGTTCAATTCATGAGTTTCAGAACATCATGTTCAACTCAGCAACTACATGGACTCATCGTCCCATCAAACCACGAAGTCATCAATTGACTAA
>NW_020631198.1:0-392 GCF_003573695.1 Papaver somniferum
GGTTCTTAAAATCATATCCATTAGCAGTTTTAATAGCCGATGGGTGGAATCTAGGGCTGTCAACGGGTCCGGTTCCTCCCGGGTATCATACTACCCAGAACCGGACCCTATTATTTTTTCCGGTTCCGGGTCCTAGCGGTTCCGGGTACGGTTTCTAAATTAATGAACCCAGAACCGGACCCTATTAAACAGCCGGGTACCTACCGGTTCCGGGTATTAAACGGTTATGTAGAAAATCCTCTTTTGTTTGTTTGAAGCATCCATGGCCTTTGTCATGAGTAATAGTAGAAACTAGTTCGACATTCTTGCTACATAATTTTATAAATCTAGCAATCTCAGGGTGTGCCTTTTCTCTTCTCCAGATGGACTTTTAGGTCACAGGAGGTGTCATC
>NW_020631199.1:0-110 GCF_003573695.1 Papaver somniferum
GCTTAGGGTTTCAGGGAAGAAACGTGAGAGATTGAGGGAATAGGGGGCTAGATAGTTAGGGGGTGATGATGGGTTGGTAGTTTAGGGATGATGTGAGACAGGTAGAGGTG
>NW_020631199.1:164-560 GCF_003573695.1 Papaver somniferum
GAGAAAGAGAAGAAGAAGAAGGAAATGAAAGAGAAGTCGATAGATTTTAGGGTATAGGGTTAGGTCTTTTCGGTGTGAGGCGGAACAGAAGAATCTGATGATCAGCGTGTGAAAGACGTTGGATACGAAGATGGTTGGTAGATCTAACGGTGGTATGAGAGATGAATCACTTCGACCGTTGGATTGTGAAATACAACAAAGTCAACGGTGCTAGATGATGTTAGGTACTGTAGTGTAAAGCGGGAGTATCTAATTTTGATGCACAGACATAGGATCGACCGTTGGATTCAAATACAATCTAATATGAAGGCTTGGAATTTAAGCGCTGTGGTGTTTGGCAGAGACTTCAGATTTTCATGCTCTATGAATGAGCGACCGTAGGATGATGAGTTGGAT
>NW_020631199.1:760-1000 GCF_003573695.1 Papaver somniferum
TTCTTGAAAACAATGAAAATACAGAATATGGGATAAAATGTAGAATTAATGCACAAAAGATGAGTTAAATGCCAAGAAAAATATATAGAAATATGCACTTTTTAGCACTCATCAGTACTCAAAAGGAAGTTGAACCCTGATGGTACAGTAGACAAACACAAAGCTAGGTTGGTAGCTAAAAGATATAGACAAAGAGAAGATGTAGATTTCTTTGATACTTATTCTCCTGTTACAAGATTG
>NW_020631200.1:0-1000 GCF_003573695.1 Papaver somniferum
TGGTTAGAAACCGAACCAAAACCGACCATGAACAGCCCTAGTGATCACCAGGAAAGTTTCTCCATGGCGGTGAGAATCAAACAAACATACAAAAAATGGCAGTCAGAAATCAGAATCAGCTCTTTATCGGTGCCACGACTGACCCGTTAAACCTTGAAAAATTATTTGATTTTCTCTCTCACTCTGTCCTAAGACTCTTAGGGTCCATTTGGTTAGATTGGGATCCCAAAATGGACAGGAGTTAGTCCTCGAGTGATTTGTGGGGAGTTGAGTGTATTTTAAAGAAGGTTATTATTGGGGCGTCACACTTCAATAGAGGGGCTTCACTTGGATTCTTAATGTCCAAAAAAGTGGTTATGGGATATCCTAACACATATACAAAATGTCTAGATTACCCTTTAACTAGAAGTGATTTTACGTCCAGGTTTCTTTTAATTCCAACCGTAGAATCCGATTCTACGTCCAGTTTTCGTTAAGTTCCAACGGTAGAAGTGATTTTACATCCAGGTTTGGAGATTTTACGTCCAAGTTTGGATTAATATCAACCGTAGAATTTTATTTGCATGTAGTTTTACGTCCAGGTTTGAATTAGTTCCAACGGTAAAAGCTCATTTTACGTCCAGGTTCCTTTTAATTCCAACCGTAGAATCTGATTTTACGTCTTGGTTTGGATTATTTCCAACCGTAGAAGTGATTTTACGTCCAGGTTTGGATTATTTCCAACCGTAGAAGTTTATTTTACGGTCAGTTTTTCTTCGCACAAAAACTTTGTCCTAGAATTCACCAAGTATACAACAAAATTCGCTAATTTAATTTTTATCTAATTAAATTAAATTAAAATTAACTAAATAAGGGTTGTTTAGTCATTACAAAATTATTTGAGATAAGGGGTTTTTGATATTACTTATGGGTGACCCGTTTTTGTCCTATTAGGTGATGCCCCTCTAATGGAATGTGACGCCCCAATAATAGCCTTCGTTTTAAATCTTGGGGATTTTGA